>NW_008752044.1:272541-365089 GCF_000715545.1 Opisthorchis viverrini | reverse complement strand
GGCCTAATGCAAGCATTTTAGTGTGCCCACATCTCCAAGCGCTCAATTAGGCAATCTAAAAGGAAACTGACAGCACGGATGTCGCTGACATCGATCAGCCGCCATTTCGTGGAATGTCTTCAGCCAAGTGTAGGTTGAGGGGCACGGTGACTCCATCCTGGAAGACGAACCTTACCAACGACGCCCAAACTCATCGTAATCTCTTTCACACCCGTCCGCTAAGTCAAACGTTGTCCACCCCGCGGTTTGAGTCATTCTCAATGAATAACGGAGACCAACACTCCTCTCTGCATGCGAAGCAAATGACCCAGCCACCGCAGTTGATGGTACTGGATGTTTGCACGACTGAACCATCTCCTGCACAAATAAATACATATTTTTCAGTTAACTCATTACGAAATCGCCGGCGCTGTCCGAAAGCAGCAACGTTTCCGATATATCGGTGTCCAAAAATTGAAGATGCCTCAGATAATTTGTGCGTAGCGGTCGTGTCCCGTAACCATACCACAATACAGCCTTACTGTAGCCTGATACACGCGACCTTGAGACCCAGTGACATCCCTTAAAGATACCACAGGCGACTTAAATTAGAAAACGTGATTTGGGCGTTTGAGATTCGTGCACTGACTTTATCAATCACACTTCCGTCAGAACTGAAAGAACTACCGAGGTATTTTAAATTTTGCCTAACCTTCAGTGCTTCTATTTGAATTGCAGGTGGGATGCTCAGAGTCCGCACTTACTGAAGCACGACTTTGTACTTTAAGGTGCGTGCCGAAGGATAGTAGGATGATGGTCAGTTTGTTCAACAGAGCTTGTGCCTGAGTTCCGTCTTCAAAGATTAGGATGATGCCAGAACCGTTTTGAACATCGGGGTTTCGTCTCACTACTTCATCGATATTGAAGTTGAAAATATGGGGTCAGCATCCGTTTAAGATAGCTTTTTTCGGTGTTTCATTTTCCTCCAGGTTTGCGGAATGTGTGCTTCCATCAGTTAAGTACTGTGATACCGAAATCCTTCATCGATGGGATGGATATATTGATTTCATTTATAAGGCGAAATCCCAACTGAATCTCCAATATCTTATTACTTGCCATATGCATAAACGTCTCGTAGCTAACAAGGATAGCATTATGATGAATGATGGTTCGAGTACGTTTTCATCTTGGAACTTCCAAGTTACCCGATACAACGCTGGGAACATCAAGGCAACTCGGTATACATCCAGTGGAAATTAAAGGAAGTTAGAAGCTTCCTGGAATGTCAGCAAACACAGGAGATTCAAGCGTGTCGGTCGCTGTCCTGCGTTCTAGCCTGAAGAGCGTTGGGCTGACTGCATCAGTGATAAATAGAGTAAACGGCTTTCCATCGCTTTTGGCCTGGCCACATGTCAGTTTCTTCGTTCTGGACACAGCATCTCATGCGCGACTGACATACATGAATCACACGAATCACATAATCTCTCGTCACCGCCTCTACACACTCGTACGATTAAAGCTTTCTCCACTTCAAGTCTTTTCGTCTTTATTGTCGCGTTTTGCTCATCAGTACCCGATTAGAGTGACTCTGGATCAAAGTTTCTTGCCTAACAGTCTTGTACTTTTTTGTCTAATCTTGTAATATCCACTTGTATGAGGCTGAGCAATTTGTTGTGTCATTACGTCTTGCTTCCAACAATGATATGACTTCCTGATTCTTATTGAATTTCCGCATAATCCGATACGTTTTCTGCACGAAACCGTGGAAATTGGGGATACGTGAAGAATATGGGTTCTCGTTGGGTAATCTGAGTAACTTTTTTTGGGTAACAGGTGGAAAAAACCTGAGACCTGTACTAAAGACGCAATAAAGTGCTGGTAACTCATTTTTCACTTTTCTTGCCAACCCTCATCATATTCCTGCTCACACAAACCTTGTCAAATCTCGTTGGAGTGCAGTGGGTCTCAAGATGATCTCAATATTCCCCTCGGGGTCTGTCCGTTCAGCATGGATACTGAAATAACTATACTTATCAGGTGGGATAACAAACTTGAGGACCTAATAAGTGAAAATCCCGAGCAGGAACTAATGGCATTTATTGTCCTAACTGTGGCCGTCCATAGAGAAACGTGATTGGTCTCGTAGTTGTCGGCTGTTCTGATTTTCAGCCCCTGTCACCAAAACAGCTCATTGAAATTCGCTAACACATATGTGTTGTCGGCTTTCATGACTCTGCGTAAACACTGGAATCGATGCACTCTGAAATACTGCAAAAGAAGCAGTCGTACTGTATCGTTGACTGTAATACAGTGGAACTTAAGACTGAACCTGTTCACATCATCCACGTTCTCTGCGTGGTTGTGTCCTTCGGGATTCTTCACTTCAGGGGCAAAGTATGATAATGAAAAACTTGTCTTATGAGTAGTGCGTCACAAATATACGTGTTTCGTGATATCTCGAATATCGTGGTGACGGAAACATGAGACGGCCTGGTGCAGCACATTCAATTGCCTGGAAACATTACAAACGAGATATTCAGCTGGGTTCCAGTTGGGCATCTCGAACAACCAAGTTAGTTTGTAAATGAGTGCATTTCTCTAAAAACTTGTATTGTTTTTATCCCCTTCTACAGAAAGCCGAACGCTTGAGTAAGCTCCGGGTCGCTTGTGACTACCACCAGTCGCTCTATCGCGATGCTATGACTGGCAAAGGAGTAGACCGCCATTTGTTCTGCCTGTACGTAGTCTCACGGCACCTGGGAATTGAGTCACCTTTTCTACAGGAAGTTCTAGCCCAACCTTGGCGTCTTTCAACCTCACAAACTCCACATGGACAAACTGCTCAAGTGCGGAATCTGCCCCAGTTTGATGACTTCTTCTCGATTGGCGGCGGTTTCGGGCCAGTTTCCGATGATGGCTATGGGGTTTCGTATGTCTTGGCCTCAGAGACTACCACATTCTTTCATATTTCTTCCAAGCATTCTTGTCCCAAAACGGTAAGTTAACTGACCCTTTTCTTTGTAACTCTTGTATAAACTGCTGGTTTGCGTGGTCTACCAGATGTAAAGGGGTATGGTCACCTCCATCATGAACGTCTATTTTGCCCATATTATCCCCAGTTATTGTTGACGTTCCGTCAGAATGCCAAATATTTTGAGACCCGCTCAATGGGTCCTACCGACTAGTGGTTCGATTTAATGGTGGGGACTCCTAGTTATCGACATGAAACCGTACAGACACCACTGGAAGTGATTTACACAGTTCACAGTAAGCCTGCAATCAATTCTGTCGCAAGGAACGTGCTCATTCTCGGTCAACGCTCCTTATCATGACAGTTTGGAGGGAGGAAACATCGAAACATTGGACTATTTAAACCCACAGACTAATGTCAATGCCGCGAAAAAATTCATCAGCAGAGAAACAAGTTTGGAACATCACCAGGCGAGCAGCGGTCGGTTTCTGTCACCGTCTAACGCTGTTAGCAGTGTTCTTCAGGAAACTGCAGTGTTGTTTGTTTGTCCCTTAAATCAGCTGATCGGCTTGCTGCTTTTAAATCCACCACTATGTCTTTGAAAAACAACCTTTTATGTCAAAGTAGATAAGCACAAAAAGATATCTTCAACCGAACATATCGATCACCCACATGATTCGTAATTTGAGATGGATTTGTGTTGCTACCTCCAGGCTTGTTAGTGATCTGGTTGTAACTTAATTACGTCGATCATCAGGTGACAAACACCAGAATGTTAATGATTACAAAAGTAATGTGCACTTGATAAAAATAGATACAACGCGAGTAGGGAATAGGCCAAAAAGTTACTTATCATTTGAGGACAACTGTTGAGAATTCCTGAGTGAAGTTTCGGACGCGGGACGTGTGTTCTTCGCAGTATAGCTGCTACACGTCTTTCGTAGTTGTTTGTGGAGACTTGTGGAGCTCGGCTGATTTCCTGTCCCGTGCGCGCGAGTGTGTTTTTGGGCCCAGTCGTATGCCTATTTATTGTGTGCAGTGTGAACAGAGGAGTGTCCAGTCGTGTTTGATAATTGCACGAACGTGAACACAGCTTGGCCTGATGTGGTTGAACTTCTTAAGCCTGGCGCGTGATTTAAATGTTTGTGAGGTACCGCTACAGGTCTTCGTTGTATGATTGGACATGTATTTGCTTTGCTGCATAGAGATTCTAACAAAACTCAAACGTAGCACGATTTTGATGTGAGATTCCCTCCACTGGGGTGGTCCTAGGCACACGATGAATCTCGTCAGCAAGGGACCTCTACTATGAAGAAGTTCGCGGACTCGATTCTGCGTCAACTTTGCTGTAAACTTTTAATAAATTTCCCTCGAAAACTTGAGGGAAAAGATACTGGCTTTACTTCCTAAGGACTTCCCTACGCACAGTCTTGTCAGAGTAGCCTATGCGAAGCCTTATCAGGTGCATCTCCAGAAGACGTCAGTCGTAGTTGGGATAAGATAATCACCCCGTGCTTACAGCAGGAGATTCAGCTGTACCACTCTTTCGGTGCCTAGCTCCCATGCCACCGAATGAAGCACAAGCCTAGACAGGGCCAGTCGGATTGCTGAATTTGGACTCAAATCACGGACTCTCCAGTCGGTATATTCGTGCCCTAACCGCTGAGCCATTTTGAGCGTGGTGTTTTGTTACTATTTCTCTAGCCAATTTCTGTCGCTGCCTGATACAAACAAACAGGAGAAAACGGAAAAAACAGATACAGAAAACAAGCTTTGTTCGAATGACTTCCACTTGGGACAATTCAAAGATCCATGTGTGCTGAAGGAACTTCAGAAACGTCTGAGGTACAACGTGAAACTTGCGGAAAACAGGAAAAAGCTGCGAGTTCTCAATTCGTGTACCGAACAGAGTGGTTTTCCAAAGCACTAAAGGTGAATACTGCGCAGAAACCGAATCAACCCAACAGCCGCTGTACTAAGGTGCCACGCACGCAACGAGAGTTACGTGATACAGAAAACAAACTTTGTTCACTGCCTTTGTTCTTATGATTTTCATGGGTGTATTTTGTCACTTAATACTGCCGAATCAACCCAACAACTGCTGTACTAAGGTGCCACGCACACAACGAGAGTTACATGATACAGAAAACAAACTTTGTTCACTGTCTTTGTTCTTTTTATGACTTTCATGGGTGTATTTTGTCACTTAATACTTCAGTTACCAAGGCACCTTGTCAACAGTTGGTGGAATATTTCCGACAGAACTTAATTGGCAGTCTGCTTCATTGCCCACATCCAGTCAGGTTTTGTGAGCTTTGATCTCTTCATTTTCTGAAGTACTGATATGCTTTTGTGCCATCGGACCGCGGTACAAACTGAGCTTCCACCGATACTATTCACGGACGGTGTTGAGTCTTGCTGTTTTACCCCAACTGGGGTGTTTAAGCTAATTCTGGAACAATGGTGGGTTTCCGACCATGGGGAGGTGGGCTATGACATTCGTTCCAACTTCATTTTTAAAAAAATACGCGAGGTGTGTAAAGCTCACTTCATCTGTAACACATATATTAGTTAGGTTCACTAACTGTGAAAGCTAATCTCATCACACGAGACCAGCGGGTAGAATTTCGACCAAACATCCATATCTCATCAAGCGACTGATCAGCTCCGTGCATACCGCCGATTAGCGACCGCCGTTTTCCACGACATCGAAGACCCTTTCAGCTCCGCGCTCTTAAAGCTCATACTTTTAGTGGATTTAGGGTTTACAATCCACTGTCCTAAAGCACAAACACAGGTAGTGGAGCTCGTGAACATTACTCCCCATTCCTGTTCAGTTTCGTTATCAAGGCTATTAAGAAATGCACACTTCAAGGGACGTTATTTAACCATCACGCTTCCACATATTTTATCGTCCAAAGTGTGAAGTTTTACCCTAGAATTTTTAATTCTGTTTTGTTCGCGTCTTATTATATTGAGAAACTCGAGTTTTTTTATCGGTTTACGTATCTTAACAGCTTTATAAGTTGTGGTTATACTGCGACACGTGCGGTTAACGCACACTACACCAATGTGCCCTCAATACTCGTCACCCTGTACTATCTGTGGTTCCAAAAACGCACTTTTCTGAAGAGCTGTGCTTACAAAACAACTATGATAGCAGTCGTACTCTAATGCGGTACCGAACTTTAGTTTCCTTCATATATGAGCGCTAATCAGTAGTGAATATTATCAACTGGCTCGGTGTTGGAACCTCATCAGCCAAGGCTAGGTGCACCTGAATCATCCTTGCTACGGAAATGAACGTTTGCATATGACTGACGTCCCGAAGAATGGGCTAGCAACTATCCGGGTTTAATCGATTACCGGCCTGTTTAGACTTTTTTTGTCAAGTAACTGTACAGGTGCGAGGACGGGTTCTGCTTGTTTGTAAGAATTTTACGCAATTGTTGAGAGTACATCCATTTGAATGGTTTGGGTAGTCTTCTTGTGCGACACTCCTACATGGTTGTGATTGTTGACGTCATGAATTATCGCGCCACATCATGGTGGCGAAGCTGGTAACGTACCTAGCGTGTTGTACTATACATAATGGTGGAAGTCTTGCTGTCTGGCTAGCTCCTGTTCTCTCTCTCTCTGTCTGTTCGCTTTTAGGATTCGAAGAAATTCGCATCACAACTGGCCACTGCACTGGCCGATATGCGCGCCTTGTTCACGTGATTGATCATCCTTGCCATTTAGACATTTTTAAACTCGCAGTCATATTGTATTTTGCTTGTACGTAGCTTCTGATGCTTTTCTTACTTTCCCAGTAGATATTAATTATTATCGTCTTCTTGTTTAAAATGTTCAGGGGGGGGTGTTGACTCAAGGCTTAAACTGAAGTACAATATTTCCTGATGTTCCGAGTCCTGATATGAGTTTAAAGTATGCAGTTACCCTCCAGGTGGTTCACTCAAGTGACTTGTGGAATAAACTATTGATTTTCTATGAAGACTTCATCCTGCAAGCACGGGTTGCCCAGGTTAGAAAGCTGAAAATTACTATACAACTGTTTCATCCATGTTGGGAAGCATCAGTAATTCGCATCTCACGAAATTCACGACCTCCAAGCTAGTAGTCTGAACATTTAATCGTTCAGCTACATACGGTTCATTAAAAGTGCGTTGTTTCGAGTCCTGATATGAGTTTAAATTATTCGGTTACCAACTAGGCGGTTCACCACCTCTCAAGTGACTTGTGGAATAAACTATTGCTTTTCTATGAGGATTTCATCCTGTAAGCATGGGTTGCCCATGCTAGAAAGCTGAAAAGTACTATACAACTGTTTCATCCATGTTGGGAAGCATCAGTAATTCGCATCTCACGAAATTCACGACCTCCAAGCTAGTAGTCTGAACATTTAATCGTTCAGCTACATACGGTTCATTAAAAGTGCGTTTAACTCGCACCAGGAATCCCTCAATGACAGGACGAGATCTGCATTGAAAATCCAGAGTTCCATTACACAACGAACAATGTTGTTTTTCTGCTTGGCAGGCAGTCAGATGGGTAAAGTGCGCATTTAAAGACCGGGCCCTAACCTCTGCATCTTGGCTGCTCCTGTCTAAGCTCGGGCAACCTGACAGTATATCAGCCCTCATGCTTCCTTTGGGTGGCATGGATGCTAGGCACCGAAATGGTGAATGAATATCTCTATCTGACAATTGGTCCGCCCACTAGATCCACGAGTATCCCACGTTTCGAGAGGACGAAGAAGGAGTAGGTGAGGTCTGTGAAGGATTTTATTTGGAAGGTCGAATCAAGAGTAGGGTTGGTGCAAAATGAAACCGGCTGAAAAAGCAAAGTTCCAGTGACTCTATGATATCGCCAGGTCAATGATGGTGTCCAGCAATTGACAGAAAAGGTGTGTCCAGCAGCCACTATCACCGGCGGCATAAATCAAAGCAGATGACACCCTTGACTAAGTTTCCAATTCTTCTTATTTGGGTGCTATCTTGTCCACCCCACGAATCTCCCTCTTATTGGAACCGGCTTCAGAGAGTTGAAGTGATTCGAGTTCAGCCGCACCAAAATATCGAATAGGCGAAATCCACCAGGTGGACGGAATCACCAGTTTATACAAGTACTCGTGAACCTGGTCAAAATGCGATGATTGTAAAGCAGATACCCCAACAAATTATTTCTTCCCTTCTGGCATCGAGGCCTGTTATTCATCAGGCAATAGTATTTTGGTGAGTAGTTAATGCGTTTTTCCATCCACAAGTTAGGTGAGAGGAACGCAGGATGGATCCGGTGCTTTGTTGCTACTGTGTTCGCTTTGGTTGAAATTTCATCCTTGATCGGTAGTGGATAGTTTGCTTGCTACGGTGTTTTTCCTCAGGCCGGGTACAGGTCAAAGAATTTGTCCTTCCATATGCTTTCTTCATCATAAAAACGATGAAAATTATTGTGTATAACGAACCCTGTTCTGTGTTTTTTGGTCGATTCGCAGCGTTTTGCGTCCAGTTTTACGAATAAGCCAAACTAATCGGATTTTCCCGATTGTCATAACTGTTTCCGGGTTTTTCATACCCATCAATCTTTTCTTGTCGCTTCGCATGATCATACTGGATTCCTTCCTTTCGTTATGATAATACCCAGCAGTATGTCTGTCTGGTCTCTCGATCGCTTGTTCCTAGTTTCTAACAAACATCGACCAGCTAATAGCAGGCGTGTTCCTCCAAAAAGGATTCTACGCCTGAAAGAATTCTTCTTCAAGGTTGTTATGTAGTCCTGTTACTCGGAATCCTCTCTCAACTGCTTCTCTCTCCCGATGTTTTATCGATAATGACTGCAACTTAGTGTTGCCGGATGACACGAAGACGTGCTTCAAAGCCAACATTCTGTCACCGTATGCGGTATGAACTCAGACCCACGGCTGAATGTGCCCCTGTGTGACAGTCCTTCCGTGTTTGCTAGTAGGGTGAACTTATCTACCTCAGCATCGGCGATTTTACTCGTTCGTACGTACCGATCATGGGCAGTCTCGACGTACATGGTGAATATTTCAAGAAAAGCCCTGTGTAGCCGGCGGGCGAATTTTCAGGGTGCAGAACAAACGGGACCTCAGAATAGTACAACAATAAACCTAAAGAAATCGATCGGATTAATCAAACAAGAAGCTTTACTCGCGGAACATTTACTAAATTAAACCACTGTCAGTGAAAATTTGCTATGTATGTGGAAAAGCAGAGTTAAATTGTGTTCTGAAACAACCAAAGACAAGCAAGACTAGGAGGATGCCGAGTATTCAAATGAAACATCGAAAATGAGATAAGATCACGTCATTGTGTTTGTGTTGAACTTCATTGATGGAAAGTTGTGGAGCACGTCCTAATACTTCCTGATATGGAACCCGGGAGAATAGTGAATCTTTGCACTTACGGACAACCAGGCACGAATCACACCCTAGAGGGGACTTCATGCGTTTGTCCAAACTGACTTCGGGAATACAACTGACGAACCATCACACTGTCAGTTTTCAGTAAATGAGAAGCTCGGAAGCAGGCACAAAGGCGTAGTGTCAGTGTGTGGTGGTGTAGGGAGCTGGAGGCTTATAGGGTACATGAGATCGGTGAACTAGTTTCGGGTCAGTCTGACCAGACCCTATCCACCATCCACTCTCACCGGTTGGCCTGAAAACCTAGTTTTCTTCCTCGGTTTAGTTGATGAAAGACGTCCATTTTATGCCTCCGTGATTTGCAACTCGTTCCGATACTACTCAGATGTCAACGCCTCATGTCAGATTGGAAAAAGAAGTACGTCGCATAGAAAATAATAACGAAAGATTGTTAAGGTGTTTGTGTCGTCCCATTCAGGGTATCATGATACAACACTTTGCACATATGGACATTTCCAACCAGATAGGTAGCTTTCAAGAACAGATTGACGAAGTGGCGATTGGACCTCCCAGCGTTTTTCCGCTGGCAAATATCTTCACGGGTATATATGGAAATAGCCAGCTGCAAAACATTTTGTCATTGCCACCGTTACGTTGATGGCACATGTTGTCGCCAGATCAAAATTACCAAGATTGTGATGAATGTAGCAGAGTATATTGAGCAGTCCTACTCATGTTGGACTGAAAATAGCTATCTTTTACATCAATATGTGCTCATTTCACCAAGAAGACACCCGTTTCAGCCGGTATGCTAACCTCCGTAGCTTTTTTTCTTCTGCGGAACGAAAGCGAGACTTCATCGAGTGTCAAGTGCACCGAGCTGGAAATACCTGCTCAACAGATATGATGGAGGTTCGGTTGGAAACGTAATCGAGGAAAACGGTTACCCAGCTCTTCTTATTAGGTGAAATGTGTCACCACCGAAGGGAATTGTGATGGTTCAGTCAACTGAAACAAAACCTCGCTCAGTAATCTGATACATCAAGATGTTTCCGTAGCCGGGTTGGTGACAGTCCCAGAAAATGTGCTTGGAATGCCACATCTTTGCGGTCATTTTTTTAGTATCCGAAATGGGAAGGTTGCCGATCGGTTACACTGAAATAGTCTGAGAGTATCAAATTTCGAATGAAATTAGGGGGAATGCGGGTGATTACAAAGGCTTCTACTATCAGCTTGCCAACTCTGAACATATGCCGACCCACGGAATGCATTTGAAGGTGTTTATCCCTTCCCGAATAATCGATCGCATCCATTCGCTTACACACAAATCATGACGAAAGCTATATCGATTAAAAGGTTATGTTCAAGCTTGCCTAGGAATCGCACATCAGTGTTCAGTCCCGACTGCAGTAAAACTCGACTTTCCTAGCCCTTTGAAATTACTCATTTATTGACGTCACTTTCACTAAATTGATCTCATTATTTTCTATTTTCATCTATGTTTCGAAAAGCTGTCTGCATTCCTCAAGCGCTAACTTTTTTCCATCATGCGATCGCATTTTTCCCAACTACTGAACTTCCGCGATTTTATCGTTTTTCGGACCTGTTTATTCCGCGTGGGCCATGGAAAACCGAAGGGATATGTATGTATGTGTGTTTATGCTCTTTCGAATATTGTTTTCCCGGGACAATTTAGATCGAAGAAAAAATCACGTGCGGAATGTACGGTAAAAAAGTACTACTTTCCACGGTTGATGCTCTTTCGCTGTTTAGCCATCAGTGGGCTTCTGTTTCGAAGTGTCCTATAGTATAATTAATGCGAGAAGGCCAGAGGACTCAATTAGGATGAATTAGTTTACGGAAGTAGATCTTTGTAAAGAGGCTTGCTATGTTGATTCATTCGTTGGATGTCGATGAACTGATATGGTTACCGACGAGTGCAGAAGGGTTTCGAACCAACTAAACAGCATGCCATATTGTAAAATCACAGAATGTGTGTGTTTGAAATGATTGAAATGGTTGGTGTCTGAGATGGGTTTTCTGGTTTGGCTGTTGGTGCTCGTGAGTGACCAACCACGGTTACTTTGAGAGTTCATAACGCGTGTGTAAAGCATGCCTACTAATGTGTTCGCAAGTAGTATAAAGGTTTTAAGGGTCATTGGTTTCTCTAGATGAAGCCGGCCTGTGCAACAGCCTCGGCGACCGGAAGATCAGTGGTTGGAAAGATGCATCAACAAAAAACTTATGTATCAGTAAGACGGACTAAGATGTAGCTTAATCTGTCTCTTCAGATTGACCCGGTTGGGTAGCATGAGAACTGGACGTCGTTGATCTGCTTCCAGCCTTCCAGTGTGTCGTGAGTAGCCAGTTCCCGTGCAGATTTCACTGAACAAAAGCAGTGTACTGCCTTCAGTGTGTCGTGAGTAGCCATTTCCTGTGCAGATTTCACTGAACAAAAGCAGTGTATTCCACACAATGTGAAACTGATCGTAATTTGCAGATTATTTTCAATTAAACAGGGAAAAGTTGGAAGTGTACAATCAAGGAGTTCCCATCACCCTTGTGAGTCTCGGTATGGCATCACGAGTGTTCCGGAAGCGAAAGCCATAGTATTATCAAAGGACTTTTTACTTAGTATGAAAAACCAGCAGTTAAAAGAAACCTTGCCATGAATTTTCAACTAGTTTAGGAAACCGTGGCTTAGTTTGCGACGCAGTGCTGTCATTTTTAACCTCCCATTAGCACCGATTCCCCAGTTTTTAGAAGTCGAATAAGGCGAAGCGACGACTAAGCAGCAAACCGTACGGCACATCACTACACTGATTGCTACTTCAAGCAAGCTTCAAAGGCCAAAATTCTCGATTTTCCAATCCGAAGCCAATTCATTACACTTTAAAAGAACACGATGACGACTAGGATTAGTGTGTCACTGGTAGCTCATAGCTGACGACCGTCAGAGTGTTCAAGCAGATTCATGATTCCACGGTATGTTGGCTCCAGGTGTGCCACTGCTTTTTTACATTTTAAGGGTCATCTAATCAGTGATTTGAAATTTACAGTTTTTAAAGGGTATCACTTTTTTCTCATAAACAGCAACACGGTTAGTGTGAGAATGTGCAATAACTCGTGAGTAGAGTAAGTAGAACGACCTTACATCAAAATTAACGAGAATCGCCTTTGTGATGTGTAATTCCTCCGTGCGCAGAGACGATCAGTAACAAGATGATACGGCGTGAGGACTGCCGCAAAAACAGAATGACTGAAATAAACTGATCGGTAGTGAAGGAGAAACAGACAATCATTGTGTGACAAGATGCCTCTGTACCGTGTAATTCATCCGTGCGCCGAGACGATCAGTAACAAGATGATATGGCGTGAGGATTGCTGTAGAAACAGAACGACTGACATAGAAATAAACTGATCGGTCCTGAGGGAGAAACAGACAATCATTGTGTGACAAGATCGATACCTGCCTCACCAACCGGCCAAAGGACTTATCCGGCCGAGTACCGCAACGTAACCTCAGGTTGCATCCTAATAGGTGACAATATATGGTATGCTTTCATCCAGTGGTTTATTTGTTTACCAGAGCCACTCTGCCATTGGGAAGAAGAAGGCCTTCGCTGCGGAGTTACTCGTTAGAAAATGCCAACTGGACAGTTACAGACTATTGGACAGGGAAGCAAAACTCTCATATGCATCTTGTTTACAAAAACTGAATACACATCTTCTCTTTGAACACGTCTTCCTGAACTTTCCTGGATATTCATTGACTGCTGCTCAACTCCCAGCAAATGCGACTCCACAAGTTCCGTAATAGATCTTACTTTTCGAGAGACGCAAAGAGGATTTACGGGAAAACATACTACTCGCATGCCCCCCAATCAGTAGTATCACCGTTACACCCTGTTTTACGATGAAGAGTGGCGGTAGTGATGGGCTCATACTATTCGTGACGAACGACGGGAATTTTTACAATTTTCAGCCAGTTTGACTGTTGCATGTTGTAGACACAGGTGTTTGGGGTTGAAGATGTGCTTGAACTTCAGGTGTATGTCCGAGCCCTGTATTCAGCCTGCCGCTTTATGCGAAAACGGGGCTCTTACATTCTTCGACATGTGGGCTGTTTCAAACATAGAGATTATTTTGATCACAGTGCTTTCAGGATTAATCACTTGGTGACATATGTCTTTGTCTGGTTGGGGAAACTTTATAGCAATCCTGCGACAAGTTGAACTTGCTTTGCAACTGTGTAATCATATCACGCTTATGAGCTTAATTCCACTTCTCCTATTTCCTTGATTGTCTTAGGCCAGATCGTTTCACGACAATCGAGTTTGCTTTTCATATTAGCCGCCCTGCATTTAACCAATAAGATTTGGGTCCTAATCGTTTTAGTGGATGTCTACTCTGCTCATGTGTCTTCATTTTATGTATTACAGTCAAACGAAAAACGAGATACGTGTTGTCACCTGCTTGAGCAATCTGGCAGTCACTCAGTGCAGGCTCGTTCCAAAAGAAGCACGATCAAGCAACATGAAGTCATGAGTTCATTCACTTGCGGGACTTTCTCCAACTTTTCTAGGAAAGCAAACAATTTCTTCTTTCTAGGAAAACGGTAAAAAGTGCGCTTCAAGTGAAGGGAAGCGCTTTCAAAACAACGTGTGCCCAAACCACAAACGAAAATAACCAAAGTTTCTAAAATGTTTCAATTCTGGTTAAACAAGCTTGAAGGACGTTCAAATCCATGATTCTATCTCTATGTTCGCCCTTATATTGTAAATGACAAGACCAGGCCAATGTCCCTCCATTTTAATGCCAGTCTTTTAGCTCCTAGAATCGCTATAAAAATTCGCGTTCCTCATCTTGATAAGTTACCTAGCCTCAATTTGTACTTCAAAATCTCATATCCCGAACCATCGCTACAAAATTCGATGCAAATTCGGTCTTCACTTGGTGCCCATTCCATTAGGCAACTGGCTGCGATTTGGTCCTACGTTTCCGGAAACCACGCGTATTGCCTACAGGTTAACGTCAACTTTGATTAGTAGCCATCTGGGCGTGGACAAAAGTCTCAAAACAGAGAATTCTGATGCACAGGTAGCTAATCTTCGGACCGAAATTTTATCCAACGTACACTTTGAGTAGTTCCCAGGTTTAGGCATCTTCGGAGAACGAAGGGTCGAACATATGGTGTTAATGACTTCCCGAAGCGAACCTAATCAGACAGCTTTTTTATGTTACCATAGTTATCTCAACACACTCAAAACAGTTTGTAACCATAGAAGTGAACCGATTGCACGCAAGCAAGGAAAACCGTTTTTTATCAGTTACCTACCGTGCCTTTGACGCTAAAACTGATGATGAGACAAGACGAGATGGCGTGCAAGCATGAGCGGTTTTGTTTCTCCTTTGGATGACCTTAGCCGTGGCGTCAGAACCGAAGAACAGAATACCTTCAGGTTAGTTGAGTTGATCGGCAGTCGTGGGTACGTAGCCTATTGCACAGAAACTCAAGGCAATTTCTATCCACTCTTAGAAAAAAATTAGATTTCGGCGCATCTAGGAAAATATTTCTTTCCAATAGATTGATTTAAAGTGAAGAAAACTCATCACCATGCTTGTTCCGTTTAGGTTGCATCTGAAAAACTGTACCCGCGTGCATCTGAGGTCATTGGCACCATATTCTCAACGACAAAACGAAGGGAAAGCTAAGTTCTACACTTTCGATGCTCCACATACTTGATATGGAGAACATTAGATAGTACTCTTTCTGGCGAGCAACTTTCATGCACCAAAGAGGATACGATGCGCTTGGTGTACAATATCTCCATTCCAGAGCGGATTCAGCGCTTAGTTGCCAGTTTTGTTCAATTCATGTTGCAAAGCTGAATCAACCAATTCGAAGTGAGGCTTTCCAGACATGACAAGTGTTTGTATGGGGCCACCATCTTTTGAGGTGGAGCTGTTTCTTCACTCAAAGGCTAGCAGACTTATCAGCGACCAGAGAAAGCGCATTAAATACCACTTGGTAAAGAGTTTAGGCTTGTCTAGGAAAACAAAAAAAATAAAAAAAACGGTATACCACCCATCCATTGCAACATTGTGAGCTGAGAGGTCGACGAGGCCATTTTTCAGTGAGTTTCATGATTCAAATTTCAGCATGAGGGAAACCGAAAACCTCGTTGGCACCAAGGTGGTTAAAGTGACTTGTTCAAAAAGCAGACGGCTTCAAACCGGGACTCACTGGTGAACAATAGGGGTAGGTATTTGGTTATTCAAGTACTTTAAATGATACTGATACACTGAATTACCTGAGAAGGATATGCCAATATTCTGAAGATATTACACGATTTTGATGTAAAAGCCATATTCGGTGTTGTTGGAATTGCTACATACTGCTGAGTTGTTTAGCTGAGGGACCTAGACAATCACGGGAGGTTCTGAATAGGCACAAAAGCCTGTAAACAGGGCATTACGCTACGTTTATATGCCGTCGTACATGATGGGAAGCTCCGGACATCTTTAGTGTGAGTCTGTCGACCGTGACAGTTTCCCGTTTCCTTGCTAACAGGGGGTTACATTAGGACTTGAGGACGTCTTCAACATTCTTCTGAAAAATCTGTCTGTTACACAATTATTCAAGCAAGCAGCTGTCCAGTAGCCCAAAAATAAACGTCTTTTAAAGTTACTTATTTGAGATTCTGGAAACGAGTGAAATACTCACTGATGACGTCCACATTCAACAAGTATTTCGCCGTGTTCGTAGGTCCTGGAACAACCATTTGGGACTTTTATTAATCAGGACTCACGGAAGAACTGGAATTGCCTGTACCTTTATGCGATTATGGTCACCCGATATAGGGACCTCATAACTATGTTGCAGTTGGTTAGGGAATATTTGCCCAGGTATTTCCGACGGACCATGTAGAGGATGGCGATAATTGGGCGGTCACTTTAGTCTTTGGATTTGAATTATGCGTTCAAATCCAACGAAAATCTCAGACTGTTGAGTGCCTCTGGAACTGAGTGTATCCTAGTGGATCATTGACAAAGATGTTCTAGGAAACCGTACTCCTGCAGTTTCTTCCCGGCGTTACCGACGCTAAAGTTAACAAACCGTCTTTCAGATCTCATGGGTTTATTCGTGAACTCAAGTAGGCAAATGGATCTGGCTCGGGGACAAGCGCACATTTTCGCATTTTGCACCCTGATTTCCGAAATTCCGCTACTACTCACTGGTTGGACAAAATGTGTGTGTGTGTGCGTGTGTGTGTGTGTGCAAATTTACGTGTAACGAATGCGGATGTGTGCAAATTACGTGTAACGAATGCGGAGAGTAACGTTATAACAGATGATGTTACAACGTTGACACATGATATCTTCCACCGGTTGAGCTGCAGAGGTTTTGTTGCTTGCTAAGCATAGTAATGTTGTGCAGATGCAATATTTCATTGTCGTTTATTTTGTCTGCTAGAGTAGAAAATTGAGTTCATCTGCTCTGCGTGATAACGTTGGTTGTTCTGGTGAGTATTGTCTGACATTGACATTAGCAGTTCATTTAGCTGTCCCACATTGTTCACGGACACATTCATTGCTACTGTGGCTTATCAACACTGTGATTTACCCAATTATGGGGCGCTGAGTTCGGACGGGCAAACCGGTGAAGCAGTACCGAGATGCTGTTTTATAAGGAGTTTCGCACTGCAAGCGGTGATGCATATTTGTAATGATCTCGGGTGACTACATTCGCTGAATGATTCATCGGGTTGCAAAATTCACAGCATTCACATCTACAAAGATCCAGGTCATACCTAAGATTTGATCGCCGGCTTCGTAGGTAAAGCATTAATAAGTAACGGAAACAATTAAGCTGAAATTTTCTGCCTCACTAAAACTATCATGATCACGAAAAGTGCGGCCAGTTCGTCGAATATGACGTGCAGTTGACCTCAATTAGCTCACAAGTGCGGTCAAGCAGCGTGTATTTCGAAGCATATTCACGTTTCTTCTACCTTCGTCATGACTTGGAGTTTAAAACCGGTTTGAACAACCAAGAACTGCTTCAAAAATTAACTCATCCCAATCAACGTTATACTCACCATCTTCCTTTAGATAATGGCACACCATCTTGACCTAAATGAGAGAGGCATCGTTCTACTGGTTTGCTCACCGCGCAAGATCGGCGAATCGATTGCGTCAGACCACACCGCGACCAACTCACTCCTTCGGATAAGTGACGAAGACTGGCGACTTCGTTTTGCGTATGGCACGGGAATCCACTATCACTGGATCTCTTTAAGTGCGCCCCCGAGTCTCTTGAATTGTGCTCGTGGGTCTAATTAGGATGCGTAGCTCTAGTAGGATTCTGTTTTCCCACATCTAGTTTGATGGCCAGATCGTTCTGCTAGGCAATAACCCGTCAAACCTGGCGAAATCACCGCTTTGCTTGGACCGGAAACAAGTGTTCGTCTTCAGTCTGTCGTTTTCTGAACCAGTGGTAGCACTTTCCTGAACATCTACCAAAACCTGTCAGAACACTCAAATTCCTCGGCTCTCACATTCTGCTCAGTGACCAATTAAAGAACATGATAGAGACATCACAGTGTGCTTCGGTTCGAAGCATATCTCAAGGCTTAGAACCAACTGGCATGGTTTTATCGAGCTTCTGTTCGTTAGCTTCTCTCATATGTTTGCTAGCCGTTGTCAGTGTATTGTTAGGGTATACGGAGTCTACAGACTTTCGATCAAAGATGCCTAAGAACAATCCTGGAAACAAAACCAGCCAATAGAGTGAACTAGTTGGTAACGTGAGCTGCAGAAATACTTTCGTCGAGTTTTAAAGTCTGAGAGCTGAAGATGACTGGGTTAGGGTTAGTTCTGTATGGCCACAATCAAATGGCGGTTTCAAGAAAAAATTTCTTCCGCTTGGCGGTAATAATCGGGTTATTGTTGGGTTTTTCAGGCTGTTTTTAGGTAATGGCTTTTCTCTAGTACGGTTTGTTTGATTAGTGAATGTATTTTGCCATTTGCGCACAATCTGGGTTCAAGTGGAATAAAAGGGATACTCGGGGCATCACATTAACGCTGAGCATTAGAAATTGATAAACTGACAATGGATGAAACGATGAAAGCTCTTAGCTTTGGAGTCTTTTGGTGGCAAACCTGAACTAAGCAATCGTTGGACAGGTGAGTAAACATCTCATGTGCATAGTCTTTAAAAACTGAACATTCTCACGCCTCCTCCTGAACTTTTCTGAATACTCATCGAACAGTACACAATAACAAACAAACACTGTAAAGCGGTTCTACAAACTTCGTTTTCCATCAGATGTGGGGGCAAAGCTTGGACATCGAACCATAGACAACTCGCATGCCTCACCAGAGCATGCACCATCACATAAGTAGTGTGATGTCAAAAAATAACAATTCTTTATTGTACGGTGGAGTGGATTAGTCTTGACCAAACAAAACTTGAAAAGGGAATGTTCCGGTCAGTCCATATTGTTTTAACGTAGCCAGTGCGAGATTGTGCTATTCGAAAATTTTTGGAAGCGAATGCCTAAGAGTGCGAAATCTCGTAAGACATTGATAAACTAGGAAGTCGATAAATAAACTAGCTTTCTTCAGCAGCAATTTGTTGACAGTTTGGTACTCGTAATATGATCAACTACTGGGCTTTCTCTAATAGATGAGTATGTCAGCCACTGTACGGCCTTAAAGACGGTCCGTATCAACACCGTCACGCTGACCATGTGCTGAACTTGTAAGTGAATCTTCTACATGGACTGCTGGTGAAAGTACTACCAACTGTTAAAGTAAAGCTCGTGAGGTTTTCCAATAACAGTCATAATAATTCGGTCCATCATTGCCTACAAGTACGCTCTTCACTACCTCGACAACATTGCACGACAAAATAATGTACGCCAGCACATCTAAGAAATCGAGCTTTCGATCGCCTACGATTGAAATACCACCCACGCAGTAAATGCCTGCTCAAAACTGCGAAGTTTTCGCGTTGGCTAATGAGTGCGCGAGGGCTCGTGGCAGTCAGTTTTGACGAGTGTGTTGTTTTTCCACAGGCATTTGGAAAAACTGTCAACTCATTGCGCATCTGCTGAGCGGTGAGTTAAGGACCGAGGTATCTAAAGATGAGGCGCACATACTTCCTGGCGGTTCCGGACAGATCAGTCGTTTCCAAAAATACACAAAGTCGACTTCTTCAACGATGAGATCAAACGAGAGCAGTTGCATGACTTGATATTTCGGTCAGAAATCAGTGCTACTTCGACTAATGAATCACACAAAGCTAGTTAGGGTTTTTGTAATGTACTACTCATAAGGTTGCTTAAAATCCATCGACAGCCCACGACCGGTTTCACCCTTCTTGGGGCTCATCAGGTAGGCGCAGTCCCCGGGCTTCCGTCAACCTTATGGTCTACTTGAAACAAATTGCTCGAAATAGGCGAATATACACTCATTTGCAAACTAATTTGGTTTTTCGAGAGACCCACCTGGAACCCAGCTGAATCTATCGTTTGTGATGTTCTCAGGCAACTGAATGTGCTGCACCAGGCCGCCTAATGTTTCAGTCGCTACGATATTCCAGATATCGCGATACAATGTATGTCTTTGTAATGTACTACTCATGATGATAGCTAGGATTGTTGATGCGACACTAAAACGGTAGAAAACGGGGTTGGGGGTGGAAAGGAACCACATGTAAGTGCTGCGTAATGAAACGAAATTCTGCGCGTTGCATTGAGCTGGTTATGGTTCAGGCGTGTTTAGAATCATCTAACCACAGTAAATTTAAGTGCACTGTTAGTGAATGATTTTTCTTAGATGATTTAAAATTTGATGGCCGTTTGTAAAAGCATGATTGATTTCATTAGGTAAGCAAATGTCGAATCGCGGGAGATTTATTGAGCTCGCATTGAAGTGTCAAAGTGCAACATATTGCACGTTTTCTCCCGATCCAAAATGCTCTACCGAAATCCATGCAGCAAACATACCACCAAAGGGATCGACTTGAGCACCTCAGTCACGTAAATCCTCGCCCTGTTGCCCCGTAAGATTGAAGCAATTCATAATGAGACGGAATGAGATAGCAAAAACTGTATCGCCCACAAACGTGTTTGATATAATGCTCGAAACGGGGTCAGAAACACCAAGGCAGAAGTGCTCGATTTCACGTGATCGATATTCATCGATATGAATTCACAATCAGAACTGAAGACCCGGTTGGAATCCATGATGTCTTGCTGACGCAGTTATGGTCGATACTTCCAGCCAATCGACTTTTAAATGGCCCGCCCACGAACTAGATCTCAACTCTCATGAAACCAACTGGGCTACCGGAACAAACGAGTAATACGCTACCATGCAAATATTCTGATTTGTACATTAACTCGGTTTCTCTGAGATAAATCCACACGAATCTCTCGTTTTCTAATGGATTAAAGTGGAACGTAAAGTTGATGGAAGCTCGGAGACTGCTCCTACAACATGAGTTTCAAGGAGTGCGGAAGCGTTTGCTGGACTATCAGAGTTTTCAGAAACCTTATGAGTAGTATGTTACGTCAGTGAACATGCATTTCACAAAACCGAGTACATTCCCACAAATCTAGACATTACACAATACTAGCCAAGTGGCTAAGGCATACGCGTTTTCGAACCAAAGCGTACATAGTGATCTTGATTTCAGTAGGAATTGAAGACTATCCAGTGTTTAGCTGTCCGTGTTAAGATAAAAACTTCAGCGAAAAGAATTCTATTCTGATTATCAGATGCATGGGATCTTCCACAACGTTATCACTGTCACACTTAAACCAACTTAATCTTGGATGAATTACGAATTCAGAGACCTGGAGGTCGCGGCTCTCTACGAAAGAAACATTCACAAGACGGTGGCAAAATATCAGGGCCGAAGAAAAAATAAAAACGTCACCAGGTTGCATTCTCTGTGATGATATTTTCAAGACACAGTGGCTGACAACCTCCCTATTTCCCACTGTCCCTTACGAATATTTGTTGAATGTTTTTAGCCTCTTACTTAAGGACTGCCTTCCCCTGTGTACAATGCTTGTACTCAGTGAACAATCCAGAACAGCCAAATCAAGTTATTTGGAAGCGTGGTGATTCACAACAAAGTTTCTCCTCTCAGCTGTTGTAAAAGGAAAGCGACCATTTGAAATCCATCGCTGTTCTGTACAGTTCAAGCATGTTTATCATTGAAGTAACTGGGAAGTCGACGGTTTAAAAGTTCCCTAAAACGACACTCATCTAGTTTCACAAAAGTTTCCAAAGTTCTATTTGAAGTTGAGGTGTGTATATAAGTGCAAGTAGCACTGGATATTCCTAACACTTGTGTTGTTGCCAATTCAATGTGGTTCTCATCAGTGTCTACTAAACTGGCCATTTTTTCAAGAAACTGTGTGCTATGAGGAATTTCGTATCAAGGACGATCAGTATCTCTGGCACTTGATTGTCAGTCAGTCACCACGACAGGATGTCTCAGTGAAGAATGATAAAAGAAGCCTTTTGCCCTGTGGGACGCAGGATGGACGCCAATGGAATGGATGATTCTTGGCGTCGCTTTGATGTGGGGCAGATGCAGCACCTTCCCGCATCACACTGGTTGCACACCGAGGGTACAACGGCACGCCTACGACTGATACATTCGTCGGAAAGTAGTTGTATCCTGGCGTGAGATAAAACCGCGAAGTCAAGCGTTGGACAACTAATTTTTACGAGACATGGCTCAGTCTAGAGGAAATAGCAGAAAAGCGTTATCAAAGGACATTCAGTGCTACTCGTTAGAATCAATCTTGTCCGCATCAAGTATACGCAGAACCGGTCAACGTAAGTACTGCATACATAAATGGGACTCTAGGACGTAGCGTTGCTTACGGTCACCGAGTATTCACTTGGTTAATAGCACTACTCCTATTGCCTAACAAACCCGTTCTCCGATCGCACCTCGCGCATGAGGCAAGCTATCGCATCTACACAAACAAAGGACCATGGAAGCCAGAACCAATCAACCGGACTCAGCACGGATGAACTCAGCGTTGTCTCACCACTTCCGGTGAAGGTTATGCAGCCCCATGTTGGTTTCCCCATGGTCGATCAAAAGACACAAATATCACATTGTAGAAATAAAGTTACGTAGAACTGAGTGGCGAATCAAATAACGAATGTTTGTGGATGTGGCCATGTTTGCATAGATAATAAAAGATAAGGTGAACCTGAAATTGATCTGTTCAGGCTATTCACATCGAGTTTTGAGATCTTTTTGTAGTTCTTTAAAAAAGCTGAAGTAATAATTGTGTCTGATGAGAAGTTGAGCGTGAACTTAAGGCACTTGTGATGTTCGCGTGCATAGATGTTGAAAATATCTACGGCGTCTTTACTTTTGTCCCATTTGTCTCACGTCGTTCTGATGCCGTGTCCGGGCTCGGTGAAGTTTCCACGTGTGTTCCAAGTTCCTGATTTGACATTGCTTTCGGCAACTCGTAAGTTCCCGGCCCTACACGAAATTTAGCTGGTTGACGGCCAATCTTCCCCTCGAGTACGTCCACAACACTCTTGACAAACGGTTTGGACCGCATTTTCTGTTGCTGTAGCTTTCGTTCCATCATTCGGTGTCCCTCCTCACTAGCTGCAACTCGTATCCGAGCCATTTCCAAATTAATTCTGGTATCTCGTCTAGTGCGTTCTTTGTTCTGCAAGGTTTGATTCAAGTGTTCTGGCAATGGTCGCAGAGAACTGTCATCGGACCCGGATCGCTTGTCGCTTGTACTAAGACTCTCAACTTGGATTCGATTGGGAACCGTGACCGGATGAGAGGCAGACCGATGTCGTCCAGCCTGGATTCCACCCTGACCTGCTTTGTGATCATCTTCTTGCCATGTGTTAACCAAAGAGTAATGACAATTCTGGAGGAAATCTTTGGTCGTTCCTTGTTTTACCCAACGTAACATGCTCTCATACCGTGTCACTTCGTCCTCGTAGGTGCGCACAAATGAAATTGCCAGGCAAACGGAGCTGTGATAGCGGAACAACATCACCATCGGCAACATAACGGTCACAAATATTTGCTGTCCTTGGAGTTTCAGTTTTTCAAGCAGGTAACCAGTTTTGCTGAATAGAATGTCATTGTGCTTAACCTGAGAGAATTTAGGGAATGGAAACAGACAAAAGTCACGTGAGCAATTAATACTTTCATCATCCTTTAAATGGGGAAAAGCTTTAGATAGCTCAATGACTGAGACGCGAAATTATTAAACAGAAAGTCTTTGGTTCGAACGCAACCTCTCCTTCTCGACTGCCCACGTACAAGCTTGGGCAATTTGGAAGTATCTCGGCCACCACACTTCCTTCGATTGACACCGCAAGTAGACACTACTGCCTGCTGCCACAGCAGGTAGTAAAAGGTTCGTAACTTGCCAGAAAGCTACTGCAGCTACGGTGTTCCAGGCAGGGCTGAGGTCATACAGCGAATCCTGAGAGATGGAATCGGTTCTTCGGGTCTAAGTACTGGTTGCCTCACGGGGAATGCTTCGCACGGTAAAACGCTTGATCAGAAATCTATGTATGCTTAATGTACGTAATATGAACAGCGTTTGTTATCAACATCCGGGAATTATAGTGCTTCAAGACTTATTGGAGGTGCTACTTTAGTTTCGTCCACTCGGGCACACAACCCACTCCTACAGAAAACCTACACAACCGGAGCAATTTGTTGTAACTGTTAACGGCTAACTTCCTTAAAGATATCTAATTAAATCGTTCGCCTGTGTGTTTCCACAAGTCCAGGCAATACAAAACTGGGATGAGGAATTCCCCCTACAGTGGCAAGTACAGCTTTCGCACTGTGAAAACAAGTGCATGCACTGTACTCCAGTTCACTCGTTTGTTGATGTCTACCTGGGACAAAGTAAAACACGCCTAATAGGTGTTTGTCAAGCCGTATTTACCAATAGGTGAGGGTAGTTTGGTTGAGTGCCCGGGAGACACGAATGGTTTACCACTGATTGTATTCATTTCGGATAGTACAATCGTACGTGAGCTTCCGTTATACTGCCACTGGTTGCATCGTGATTCTCTATGTTTCGAAATTACCCGCTCTAACTCCGGATGGTGAAGCCTATAACAGTTCCAGTGGTGATTCTGTGATCAGAGGTACACAGACCGAATTGTATAATGGTTAACACTAACTAGCCGTATGTGTATATCTTGTGAGGGGTGCGGGCTACCTTTCGCATGTATTGTGTAATCCCGTTGTTCAGCTGTCCACATATGACAATCTTGTGCAACTGGTTGGGCATGCTGATGGCTTTAGAATCCTCCGCCGTTCATTCCCCAGTCTTATTCCTTCTGGTTCAGATCGGGCAATTGGTCGCACATGCGGCTCACCAGAAACCGCATGTTACATCGGCAGGTGCCCAGGCTTCCATCGGCCTTGTTTGGTGTGACATGCCAGTCCAAAAACAGATTCCAGCCCATCATCCGTTTACAATTTATTGTCGGTGGCCGTTGATCTGCTCGCTGAGCTTGGGAATTAACTTGCAAGCATTTTGTCTTCAACCAAGGAGACATCACGAGTATTCGAATCATAATCCGGCACTGATCATGTCTCTTCGATCGGAAGCTATTTGTCATGTGCGACATATCGACCAACAGCTACCTGACCAACTACCATTAAAAGCACTCGGGCTACCAGCATTCCGGAGCATTTCTAACAGTTATTGTTGCCAGATTTCTAACGAACTCAACTAGTTCTCCAGGGACGTTAAAATAAGATGCTTTAGGATGCTGTGTTGTTTCAGTCACCATGATTACAAAATGCCCCTCAAGTTGAGAGGGATTTAATAGGAAAAAACCTGTGAGGCGTTCAGAGTCTTCTACTTATCGAGATATTTTACTGCGTACTCGCACTGGGAACATTGGAGCACCATTGCTCTCCAACTGATCATGTCAAAAGTTGGAATCGACAAATTCTTTCTGGCAACCGACCGCTAAGTGAAGATGTCAGGGCGCCGGTGAAATACACAAAAACCCGACAAACTCGGGTTTTGTGTTTGCGCACAAATCAGCGCGGGTATATAAAGAGAAACACCTAGTCATACATTAGATGTAGCACCGCTTTTGTGGGCTGTTTTAGCAACGCATGGCGCGCGGAATAATTTTCGTTGCTTGGAAGAGTTTTATTATTATCGCACCAACACCACAACAGTTTGGTCGAATTTTTCCTGGCAGAGGTGATTCAAAGCATTACGTCCAATCAAGACCAAATGTTGAAAGGGATGTTTCTGGCGGACGTGGTTTCCATCATCGATTTTTTCAGTTTTTACGACCCTTATCCTCCGGCTTATTTCCACCACCTGACACTCACCATTTGTTCTGTTGAAAACATTCAAATCTACACAGGCAATCTCTCATTCTTGATGCCGAAGACAAAAATTGACGAAATTGTAAGAAGAGGTCAAGATCATGTTCAGTCAAAGGTTCCATTTTACGCTAGTAAGCAAAGTGAAAGCAAATCACTACAGCACATGCATAAATAGGGTTCACGGTAGTAGAAACCGCAATAAAATGTGGCGAGACCTGAAGCAGTTGGGTTGCGTAGAATCAAACATTTGTACTTCTGGCGTTGACCTCCGTAAACTCAACTGCGACACTGTAAGCCTGTCAAACTTGTCATTACCAACAACAGGTATCTTCACGGACAGAAATGCAAAAGAAACATGATTCCATTCAAGCTGAGCAAAGAGTGTGTTCCGATCACCGAATACGCTTGCTAATCAGTGTTTCGATAGCGTCAGCTAACCTACACTTGTTGGCGAGTGGCTAAGATAAGACTGGAAAGAACGACAGACAAAGTTCTCATCCAGTTGCTTCCCTCTCTGTTGTTCTATGGTTTTCGGAATGAGTGCACCTGAATCGAGGGCAAGGTACCCTGTTTGGCCAAGGGTCACACCACTTTGCGCACTGTCAATTACGATTCATAGTAAACCCTGTTGCATATATGGTTCCCTACGTCACTCCAGAAACAGATACAAAACCTAATGCCTGTTGTCCATTGAATACGCTGATGATTGTTGCAATGGCAACGAGTGAACCGAATCTGAGAACTACACAAAGCACAGACAATTAACGAGCTTGGTTGATCCGTTTCTTGTCGATCGTCGATTATTAGAGGTGCCCCAAGGTTGCTACTTTTTCCCATTTGTTTCTTGTGTGTATGCAGGGTACACGTCCTTCCCTGAGTTCCTCATTCATTGGAAGTACGGAGATGACTGTGATCGGCTGTAGCAATCATGTGTCTGGAACAAAATCTGAGATACAAACTGCACAGTTGATCAGGCAAGTGACGCCTCTCCCGCAACGTCCTGAAATTCGAAGAATTTGTTCTCACGGAGTTCATTATTCATTTACAAATTGGGCTGCTGTCAACGATAGACTCAGCTGTCTCGTTCACCATATTCTTCTATTTGCTGCAAAAAGGCTACCTCATGTTTCAGTTGGTGTGACATCCTTGCATGTTTTCTTAATAGACTAGACTCATTCGGTAACCATCAACTCCGGTATTTTCAGTCAGCCTCTCCTCAGGACTACTGCTGTGAAATGGCTAGTTGTGATCATACGATATCATCATGGTTGTTCCTCAACGTAGTCGTTCACCGGTAACACCCTTCCGGTGCCTAGCTGTCATGCCACCCGGGGGAAGCACGAGGGCTGAGATACTTCCGGGTTGCTCAAGCCTAGACAGGGGAAGTCGAGAAGCAGAGGTCGGGTTCAATACACGGACCTTCCAGTCAGTAAATTCACACTCTAACCACTTGAGCAATTCAAGCTATCCTTTTTACAGTCTCGCGTCCCGTGTTTTGTGGGATGAGAGCACTTTCTGCTTTCACGAATACTAATCTCAAACTTTTGAACGCTTTTGTTCTTCCCCAAAGGATTTGATGTTTTCTCGCTTGCAAACTAATTTGCTTTTTTTCGAGAGACTCACCTGGAACCCAACTGAATCTCTCGTTTGTGATGTTTCCAAGCAGCAGAATGTGCTGCACCAGGCCGCCTCATATTTCAGTTCTCTTGCTCTTTTTTGGAACTCTTGGACAAGAATTATTGTCCTATTATAAGGTCACAAAACCCCGTCTCTAGGCGCACAAGAGACGTCTCAATTAACTTCGTAGTAAGAGAAACTTTTGTTTCAACTTCACCCAATAACTACTTTACAACGTTTTCCGCTCTCTTCGCCAGTCACTTTCGTGTACCACCTCTGTACCTCATGAAGTCGCTCCAATAAGAGACCTTTATCCACCAGAACTTCTTTGTACCATAGTTCTCCATTTCCTTGTATGGTCAATTTTCTAGTTAATCCTGGGTAATACTCTCGGATTTGGCCTGTGTTTGAATAGTTCAATGGTGACTTTCAACTATGTCAACTTATCTTATCAGTTGCCGTAGCAAATCAGCATTTTAAAAATTCGCAAAAGTTTACGTGAACTGAAATGACTCGACAGTTTTCATTGAGGTAGCAATGCTTACATGAAGCATTGTTTCTCAGGTAAATCGTCATGGTCCTCCGCATTACGGTAAGGTTGGGTAAGATGAGGTGAGGTAAGTTAAAGAAAGGTGGTTTTAAAAACCACCTTACCTTACCTTTAGATACACAACCATCAAGTGTGGAAATTCAAAATATACTATCTAGGTTGATGTATCGATTTTCGATAAGAAGGTAAAATTGGGTAATTATGCAGACTTTGATCCGAGAGCAAAACGCTGACAACGTCGTCCTCAGTTGACACTGATGTATAGTTTGCTGCCCATAGAAAAATGATCACTAAATGGTACACATACTTTTATACTTTCTGGTTAATGATCTACAAGGTAGTGTAGGTCGAAACGACCGATCTAGATTGAATTTCTATTTTTAATGGGTGTGAATCCTATTTTCCTGGTTTGGAATAAGAAAAAACCGTCTCTGCCTGACCTTTTTATGTGTGCAACTGATTGCGTAACATGTTAGTCCTTCATGTTGACGGGAACAATATACCATTTAAAAAACCCGCTTGTCCTTTGTCATAGTGGTGAGAGGAGGGAAACCTTCCGCTGCGTAGACTACTCGCATACTTCACCAGTAGTATACACCGGTACGCTGGTACCTAGTATAACGAACCAAGTGAGTAGTAATCATATGCGATAAATCAGATGCAGGGTTAGTCATAATCTTGGTGACATTTAATTGGCCCAGCGATATCAACAATGAAGTACCACATGGACCGGAATGTCACCCTTATCGAAAAACCATGTATATTTCAATTAAACGACTGGTAAAGACAAATGTACGAGACTTTAACCAACACGATAGATTTTGGTTGTTTTCGCGGCTTCTTACCCATTCATGGATAATTCATGCTCTTTCTGGTAGGAGTTCCACCTTATTTTCATCAAGGACGGACACATTCAGTTGCTTAAAAACACCGTAGACGAGAGATTCAGCTGGGTTTCAGGTAAGTCTCTTGAGAAATCAAAAGACGGAATGGGATTTCGGAACAGTCCCGACAGACTGACAATGTCAACTTTGATGAGCTGCTGATAACTGACGGTAACACTGAGGTATATGACCTAGGAGTTAGATGCCCACTCTAACTGAATGCCATTCAGACACTCGCAGTCATCTAAATTTGCCACGATTACACAGGAAAATCGTTAGTACTACGAAAGACGAGCACAAGAGGGCCTTTACGGCTCATCTTTCTATAGTTCCCTAAGTTTCATTTAGAAATCCCATATATAAACACATGACAGGCCACTGTTTTGAATAAAATGTAGAGTTAATACATTAGAAATATCCTTACCTGAAAACTGTAGATCATCCATAAGGAGAAGTTCAGTGCTGAGAGTAGGACAATCAACGTTCGTCCAGGCTTCCTGCGCTGGTACTCCTCATGATGACAACAGCGATAGAACGTGTCGTGTATGAAGTATGTCTGTACGAGTACCTCAGTAAGTTCGAGTAGCAATGCGACCAATTGAGCCGCCATATATTTCATCTCGGAACTATTCAGGTTGCCATTCCTTAACAGCACAATACACATGACAATGCAGACGACAAAAAAGTTGAGGCTTAAAAAGAAAGTGACCAGAAGAAGTTTTTCGTCCAAACTGTTCTTCGCAAAGTTAACCGAGAACTTGAGATTCCGGATTACAACTAGACCGGCAATACTCAAGATCAAGGCAGTAAATTGTATAAGACTGAATTCGGTTAGATGAATGATGTTCCGGAATCGATCAATCACAGTGCCGGTGTTCTCCAGGACAAGTATGATGGCCAAAATGACAACTGAAATGCCAATCCCAAAGGCAGGTCCAAGGAAAGTCCGCATATTACACTTGGCTTCTTCATGTTCTTTTGACTAAAAACACAATCAGATGAGGAAAATGGATAAGATACCTATGGTAACTGAAAGGTGCAATCATCCCTATAGGTATGGATAACCCACCAAAACCGCTTGGAATCGTCTGAGTTAAGAAAAACTGTCCGTTTTCAGACGATAGCAGCGTTAGTGGGTCACATAAGCAAATAATGAATACATTAATAAAGTAATCAACAAATCATACTGGCGTGACGCGGTCCGAAATCACAAGGTCTTTTACTTGTATAGATAAATCTAATCGTACCGAACTACTCTTATAAAAGCGATCACTTTTCAAACGTAAGCTGAATCGCGAAGAATCTCTCGGTTGCCTATTGGCACCAGTCCACCTTGAGACGAGTGCCGTCTGCTCGCATTCAAAGGTAGATGGACGAATGCAGATGAATCTTTGTTTAATCACTGGCTATTGGTCAGATGGCAGTATATTTTGTTTTAGCTAACCTCTGTTCCCGCTGCGGTGCCTTAGGGTAGAAAAGACTCGTCGACAAGAAACAGAACAGCTTTATTGGGAACGAGCGAGTACAAAAGCTACAAGGAGCCTTGTAGTATTTGAAGACCACTTTTGATCGGCATCTGTTGAACACCCATCACCAACGACTGCGCTTCTATGAAATGCTTTGAGCACCCATCATCATCGGCTGTTGCTGAATTGATTGACTGCTTGAACGTTCGATCGGAAGCTGGTTTTTTGGCCTGCATACTTGGTGGCTTCTCTACTGTGATTTTGGTGGGGTTTGAGAGTCTCTGTGGGTTCCAGGCATTCTGGGACTATTTTCAGTAACCTGAGCTTCCAAGCTTGGTAACTAGCTTCCAAACAATCGAGGAGAAACTAGCAGTGCGCGGGTGACATATCCTTGATTGTTGAAAAAGCGTTTGCAAGCTAACTACCAACATCCGTAATCGTTCAGCCTTAGCCCCCTTCCGGCGTCTAACTGCCATGCCAACCGAAGGTTGCCCAAGCCTAGACAGGAGGAGTCGAGAGGCAGAGTTCGGGTTCGAACCACAAACCTTCTGGTCAGTAAATTCGCGCTCTAGCCAATCGAGCCATCTCGCCCCAACATCGGCAAGCAGATCAGCTGATCAACAACAAGAGAAACGCACCTGAGCCTCCAGTTTGTCGACTTATTGCGAGTCACAAAATTACGTGAGCTCATAGCGAGTGGTTCAATTTATGCCACTGTACTGGGGCCAAATTCCGCCAAAGACCGACCGATTTGGTTGATTTGTGCCTTTTTTTATTAAACAATGCCATTAAGAGATGCTCTGTTCTGCAGCAAGGGAATTTGTCAAGGGAGCGCAATAGTTGGTCCATTGCAGTTTATTCCATAGTCACATATAGAAATTATGATTGGAGACACAACCAATGCGGGGAAAAATCTGCCTGAAATACTGGGTAATCGGTGATTACGGAAACAAAAGCATGATGTGTGCTGGTAAGTGGGCCCAACTGAGCAACATGCAGCGATTTTGGGAGGATTAGACCCTACCCTCCCGATGCTTATTGGAAGGACCAAATGACGACAAAGCTTGTGTCATTGCCCAAGGTGATTACCAGAAGTTCTAAAAAGTAAGGAAAGCTTTATTGGTTGTTGATCATGTGGTCGTTGGTCTCTTCGTCAAAGTTGTCAATTAACTTGTATAAGTTTCGTCATCAAACAAAGAGGAATCATCAGTGCGTCGCTGGGTATGATAATTCGACACAATGTGAATACTTTCTGTGATGATCATTTATCAGTTACTGGATGAAGAAACGTGACACGAAGCGTTGGTGGTTCGTTAGTTTATTGATGGATGTGTCCTCGCGTGATGGTCGGGCTTGAGTGCTGCAATGATCCCACGGACTACACTGGCTGGAAATTCGTTCCACAAGATGCAACCATGCCAGGAAGGCCAAAGGGAGCAGTCAGACCAAGAGAAGTAAAACCCCGTACTACGAAGCGGTCTGGGGGTAAAGCCGTACTGTCCTCTGAGATGGGAGTGTGAAAGCTGTAAGGTATTTTCCCCGGGCGACCAGCATTTCCGTATTCATGGTAGGAGCGGTGCTGGCTTCCTCGCAGAAAAGAAGGATTAGAAAAGGTCGACCCTGAAAACCGGACGCTCCGATCGTCTTACGGTTGACCATGAACGCCGACGCATCATTCAACAAAGTCGACATACTCTTGAAATCAAAGAGTCCGGTGTTGCGCCAAAGGCACCTGCTGTGAGTAGATGCATCAGAAGTGAGACAGTAGTGCTTCACACCCTACATCCTCGGGTTAGGCTAACCACATTCTCTCATTCTCACATTTCTCCCTCCGTGTGTCCGGCGGCCCAGAAGCGATGACTGATGGAAAATATGTCGTGGGTATTGCACTCAGCCCCAGAGCTGAACGCGCTTTGCTGGATTGGATCCCAGTAAACAGTCGTCTCTGCGCCGTCAGGTTATCTAGTTCAGTCAAGCTCAATACCTCTCGGCATAAAAGCGGTGCCTGTTTATGGTGTCGGCTTATACCCCCAACGCACTGCAGTTCTGATGCTGAGAAGGACACTTTCTATAGGGAGCTATCCGGGCTCATCCGTTAAGAAAAAAGCACATTGTGGTCCTTGTAGGCGATATATTGCTCGAGTAGGTCGTCTGAGCTCTTGGAATCACATTTGGGCGGTCGATTCGGAATCGATGCTCGCCGCACAGACAACGAAGATCGACTCCTTTAGTTGTGTGCTGATCATAAACTGTTTCTGGTAAGTACGAACTTTCAACATGAACGTTCGTACAGCGTAACCTGGCGGTCACCAACTGGAAATCAAGCGTGGACCCAATTGGACCACGTGGCCATCAGCCACCGGTGAAGAGCCACAAGACTGCCGTTCCTTCTGAGTCACACAGCTTGAATCCCATCACACGATGGTGCTTGAATACCTTAAAGTCCTTTCCCCTCAAACCCTTCGCAAGTCATCAAGAAGCATGCCAATCTACAATCTTTGAAGAACTACCATAGCTCAACAGTATCGACCTGAGCTGGCCCAACAAATCTCCGCAGAAAACCAATGCTGTATTGGTAGTGAGCATGTGGATGAAGCGTGGCAAAATGTGAAAGGAACTATGTTAGTGGCATTCAGTGCTGTCCGTCCGACTTCTCCTATTCGATTACAACACCACTGGATATCATGGAGATCGCTATCAATGACTGATGCCATGAAAATGATACCAGTAGACAACGAGTACGACGATGCGCGCAAATCCCCCAAACACCAAACACTGAAGAGACTGAGAAAAGACCGAGAGCTGTGGTGGACATCGAAAGCTCTGGAGATGAACAAAACAGCCGTGCCCTATACCAAATGATACGACCGACTGGCCCCAGGAAAATAAACAGTCAGTGAAGCGATAAGTGAAAAAGGTGGGTCCTTAATTCACTCGCAAAAACGTCGACTGGAAAAAACAGAATCTGTTTATTTGGGAGTTATAACATTCGTAATTTATCTTCTTTAAAAAAAGTTGCATTACCATCCGTGAACGGCAAGAAAGTGAACGAATTAGCGATCGATATTGATCTAGGGTACAATCAACACACGCTAATTATGGTTATTCGATAACTTTCAAGCTACTGTACGATAAACGGTCGGAGGAAGAGAGGGAGAGTAAGAACTAAAATTGGTGGACCAAGTGACCCAGTGCACTTTTCGCAACTCACCAGAATTAGAGTAGGTTAGCATCCAAAATCCCTGGGGAGTAGCGCTCTAATCGCAAGAGACGAAAATTTTCGAAACGAAGAATATCAGTGGTTAACCTGAGATAGTGGCACTTTCTGGCACTGAAGTACGGCAGTGAAGCGTCGGTGTTGAACACTGATGTCATGCTGTCGATGATGATGATTGATGATGCTGTCACTGAAAATGGAATTAGTGGATGCAAGCTCGGGAAAGGATTAGTTCCAATTTACTGCTCGCCACTCCCCTTTCCCACCTACAGTGTTTGCGTCACTTTTATGGCTTCAATACTGCATTTTTACATTAATATTTCAAATCTCTTCGGGATGTTTTCAGTTGCCGTGTGAGGCAACACCTGTCAGTACGTGGCCGAGAATTACCACCGGCCATTGCCTTGGCCATGTATTTGCCATGCTCAGTACGTGGCCGAGAATTATCACCGGCCATTGCCTTGGCCATGTATTTGTTCTAAACTGGATTCCTTACCGCACAATAACGTCACCGACATAATTGAAGTAACCTGGCACATGATGAAGTTTCAGGGAATACGTGTGTTCCCAGTTGTTTTGAATCTGACAAGAGCATCTCTGCCAGCTGATTACTGCTGTTTAGAAAGAATACTTTCTCAAGTAGCCCTTCTCCAAAAAAGGGAGAGGCACAGATCATGGATAGCTGGCTTCAACTGGGATATTGTAGGTTGCAAGTGGCCTAGTGGCGTTACCTAGTTGAAATGGGTTTCCTTCCACAGGTGAGAAGGTTTGTATTTCGGAGTTTATAAAAGATACGGAAACTCGGAGGCTGTACCTGCTTGATGAGCCTAAATGAGAGCGAAATAGGTTATGGGCTGTCGAAGAATTATCAGCAAACTGATGGGTAACCCTTATTCGAGAAAATATATTGTGACATCTCGAATATCGTGCTAACTTAACTGAGACGCGTTTTTAGTGAAGCGTATTCAGTTAGAGAATATCATTAATGGTAGATGAAGCTGCGAGTTGATGGAATCCCCGTTAAAACTAAGTTATTTGCAAGTGAATGCATTTCGCGAACGAGTAGCTGATGTTAACTGGCTGGATGGTGTCGAACAAAAGTCAGTTATGTGACTCTCACACATCGGGTAATCTTCAATTGGTATGATTTCTTCAGCATTTTATATTGTAGGTTGCAAGTGGCCTAGTGGCGTTACCTAGTTGAAATGGGTTTCCTTCCACAGGTGAGAAGGTTTGTATTTCGGAGTTTATAAAAGATACGGAAACTCGGAGGCTGTACCTGCTTGATGAGCCTAAATGAGAGCGAAATAGGTTATGGGCTGTCGAAGAATTATCAGCAAACTGATGGGTAACCCTTATTCGAGAAAATATATTGTGACATCTCGAATATCGTGCTAACTGAAGCATGACGCGTTTTTAGTGAAGCGTATTCAGTTAGAGAATATCATTAATGGTAGATGAAGCTGCGAGTTGATGGAATCCCCGTTAAAACTAAGTTATTTGCAAGTGAATGCATTTCGCGAACGAGTAGCTGATGTTAACTGGCTGGATGGTGTCGAACAAAAGTCAGTTATGTGACTCTCACACATCGGGTAATCTTCAATTGGTATGATTTCTTCAGCATTTTTGATGACTGTCTCGACAATCGCTATTGCGTGGAGTTAATTTAATAAGGGTGTGAGGTCGAACATATATCAACTTAGCTTATTCAGATGACAAAGTTGGTACGTATTTAGAGCCAAGCAGTGCATGGTCTCGTTCGTTTAAGATTGAATCCTTTGTGTCACAACTGTCAGAGTAGGTGTGTGACCAGTTTGTTTTCACATAAATTAAGACAACGGAAAAGGAAGTAGATTCACGTCGATTATCATTAATTGCGTAATGTCTGGAGATGATCCAGTAGAGTAATTCAGCGGTGTTATTGTGTGACAAAACACGAGAGTAAGCCTGGGCTCAACAGCTATCAGACCGGTACTTCAAAATGGTGGCCAAGCAGACCAGGAGGAAACAGATTCTCGAAACGTAGGAGGATGAACCTCGGAGAGGAAACATGTTAAATGGCTCATGAACATACGCGACCACTGGGTAAATCAGTTTTAATTCCTGAACAAGAATGAGCGGACATATGCATAGAACCGGCTACCCACTCCATCGTCTGAAGCAATGATTCATTAAGAGAGCCAGGGGATTGCATCGAGACCCTGACTGCTGCGGGTTTATAAACGATTGCACCAAGAGCTAGTATGTGCGAATGAGTGAAGTTTATCAACTTGCTTATTGCTTATTGCTGACTTCTGTGTAATCATTTCACACCACTAAGGATATCAGTTTCTTTTGATTTCATTTGCGCTCGTTCAAGTCAGTAAATCTGAATTTTTAACTTATCATTCAGGGCAACTATTCGCCCTCCATTTCTGATTTCTGTTTTGAAAGAGCTTCTAAAAGTGCATTTTTTGTGCTGCGAGATTGAAACACACTATTCGAATAACTTTGTTCATCGTGTCGACAAGTCTCGCAGAGCTGCAGTCGACATGCGGGATATTCACATTTCCAAGCAGTGGTTCTTAACGAACATAAATGGGATGTCGTCGGCCGTGATTAACCCTAAGTTTCATGCGCGTAGGAATGCGTTTGATATTGGCAACATGATAGCTCATTTGAGTCAGGCCTTTTATCGTTTGTGGAGAGAGAAAGTATTTCTTTGTCTACAGAAATTCCAGACTAAGTGATGGATATCTTACAACGAAATTTATTTCTTCAGAGGTTTAGGTGAATTACCCACTGACCAATCGTTCTGGGTAAGACTGTCCTAGACTTTGTACGATTGCGCGATTTTTTCCGACCGTAAAACATGCCCCTCAATTAGCGAAACGCACTCATTTGCAAGCAAATTTGGTTTTGTAAGAGGTTCACCTGGAACTCAGCTGAATCTCGCGTTTATGGTGTTTCTAAGAAACTGAATGTGCTGCACCAAGCCCTAAGAAGGGCAAAACCGGTCATTGGCTGTCGAAGGATTTTCAGCAACTCATGCCACCTAATTCGTTTCTACAAGTCAGACATGCGGCAAAAGGCCCTGCCGACCTTCGCTTTGAAGTGTAAAAATGTAAGGTCCCTGGTTGCCTTGAATCTACATGGAGCACACTCCACATTACCGTGGCCGAAATCACTTTGGCCATGAGGATGGATCGATACCTACATCAGAGCACTTGGTGATCAAATCTGTTTGCTCATCTGTGGGCAGCGAGTGGAAAAATTGATCTTATTTCCCCCCCTACTGTTTGATCATCAGGTTTTTCTGGACGCACTCTAAATATATTAGGTCACTGAGGTCAATGGCATAGTCTGTATGCAACTGAAACAGGTTCATTTATATCGTGAATGGATTTCGGGCATGGATCTTGAGTTTTTGGTGTAATTTGACAGCAAAAAGCCTGCACAACTTAGTGACAGACATTCAAAAACGCTATCGATAAAAACAACAACAACGGTTGTTTCACTTAGTTTGGGGCGGTTTTCTCGGCGTTTCGCTCCCTCTCAGCAGGCAAAATCATATTTAATGGGTTGTGCAAACAGACCAAAAATAAACTATAATTGCGGGGACTAACTGTCTGGGTTATGTGCTGAATATCTGAAAGTTCCGAACAAGACGAGACAGAGGGGGTATCAAGATACACCAGTGATTTCAATGGCGTTTTGAAGATTAGATAACCGTCACCACGATGAGTGACAGAAATAGGTCATCCCACATTTGCCCGCGATTTAAGTGAACCTTCGTTTTTTTGTTCTATGATAAAGTTTAAATTTCGATTCAGATAACCTTTTTCCAAATCTGCTCCGCCAAAAATGTGATAACTACTACTACAAGGGGTCCAACTGGAAATTGACAGACCCGTCCAAAATTGATCGTTGCGGAAATGTGGTGGTCATGGGGGAGCATCTTGTGGAAGAGTTCAAGTGCGGTTCGTGATTATCCGGTCCACGAAAAAAACCCGTATGTTTTGAATGTTTCCCAAAAAATACATCCAACCTTCAAATGGTGAAACAGCTAGCCATTAAGCACAATGAACTTAGATCGTCGTCAGTTGAGCGTCTCACTCAGCTTGAGTTAGGAGTGGTTAGAAGCTACGATCGATGGCCCTTTTGCCTTTGATCTCTTTGAGAAACTAACTTACAGTTTCCTGTTGAAAAAGGGATGTTTGGGCACACCCTGAGCGGATGTTGCCCGATCATCTGATTCTGGACGGTAAATTGTTACATCTTGATAAAAAAAATGCCTTTACTTCGGAGTTTCATTTATGAAACTAAGTAATCTTAGAGCGGACTTATGAAAACCACTCAACATATTTCATCCAAAAAACCGTATGTATTAATGGCATATTCAATCAAGTCAGCCGCTGCTCTTTCAACCGTTTATGCACACAGAACTTTCGCTCTTCATGGCTGGAGTTTTTCGGCGTGTATTCGTACGCATGCCCGTGTCGAGGGGCGTACGTTAATCGTTGGACGAGGCGGTCGGTAAACGGGAAACTATTGCGGCATACATACAGAAAAAGATCATTTACCGGGCAACTGAGAAGCGATCACGAAAAGTGTTCTATTGCTGATTCCGCAACCTAGAACCTTTTTAGGAAACGCTAACAAGGGTTTCTAAGCTTGTGCTATCCCACATTCATTCATACTAAGCTGCCAAAGAGAAAAACGATTTGAACTGTTCCACCGAGTGGCCTCGTTGATCTCATCGGTTCCGTTCGCCCAGTTTATCCATTCGCATTTTAAGTGCAATACACGTGACCACCGGTTATTTTCATATAAATGCGTGACATTTACGCTCTCACGACAGTTACATGCACCGAAATTTTGTACGCTACGTTTTTACCCAGATTTTTCACCAATACACATAAAACGTACACAGTATCTCGGACCGGGAATCGAAACGTCAAATTCGATTTGACTGTGTCTTTGCTGTATGTTAAAGTTGGTGCCACAACATTTTATCGGTCATTTGAGTGACGCTCAGTTGGTCATTACGTCAGTGTTATCATTTTTAACGATTCCATACTGCCCAGGAAAGATTTACTTTGGACATGCTAGACAGCGAGACAGTCTACACAAGACAGTAGTATATAACACTGAGGGAAATAGTTACATGGTCACATTGCTCTCATCCGAAGCATTGTCTGACCAAAATATCAGTAACGCTAACAGTCATGATCAGAAAGGAGTGAATGCTGAACAAAGCGGGAGATCAGCAGATAAGTAAGGGGAAAAACTTGGGAAATACCCCGTGGAAATCGAAGCTTTGTTCGACAGGATTAGTTCAGATCCTGAACAATCCTGACAGGCAATGAAAACGATGCTGAATGCCAACGGATGTTTGTAGGATAAAAAAATAAGCTGCGAGGCTAAAAGTCCCAATAAAAGGGAATATTTTGAAAAATGGAAATGGACACACAGGTCCTTAAAGCTGAGTAATATTTAAGGGTTAAACCAGTGGGTTAAATTTTACCTTATGATTAACAGAAAGACCAGTGAATGAAATTGTACTTTAGCCAAGGCGTTTTCACTAACATTGCGGCTTGATTCAAAGAACAAAAAACATATAAATAATATGGAGACAACTTGTGAACAATTCTAACCTATCATGCGGTTTTTTTGAGTGAAAATCAAACCCATTTCGACGATACAGGTACATTACTCAGACAGAACGCGCGAAATCATGTAAGAACTGATGTGTATGGCTAGAAATTTTCGCACTGGTCGATCCTTCATGGAAGTACTCAGTCCCTGATACAACTGTATCTATTTTACTGCTAAAAACGGCTCCTCGGATTTATTTTGCTCGACAAAATTGTGCTCAAACTCAGGTCAAACAGGGCAAGTATGCCTACAGTCCATTCCAACTGTCAGAAGTTCCCATATGAGCGATGGCTGTGTCATCGAACGAGACAGCCGAAAGAATCGTGAACCAGATTTTGAATGAGCCGCGTACGAAACTTCGTTTAGACTACTTATATTAGACTTCAGGTCGCCCTCCTGATATGGCGCTTCGAAGAAAAAGGCGAAAGAGCGTACGATTACTACAGTAAGTAAAAAAGGAGCTTCACGTACGACGTTCACTCTATACATAGACGACATAGGGGCAAACTAAGCAGTTTTGATCATTGGCTTTACCAGTGCTTCAATATCAGTCATCCAATTTTTTGACCAAGCCCATTTTTTCTGATCAAAACGTAGCAGTGTCACATGTACAGTTACCATGGGGCAATAGGACAGTACCCAAACCGCAAGCAGAAAATAAATCGCTCAGCCGTAACGCCTTTTCGGTGCCTAGCCATCATGCTACCCGGGGGAAACACGAGAGCTGAGATACCACCAGTTCGTTGAAGCCCAGACAGAAGCACTCCAGATGCCGAGATCGGGTTCGAATCATGGGCGTTCCTCTGGATAAGTTTGCACCTTAACCACTAAGCTATCTCCAAGAGACCTCCTTAAAGACTCTAACTTGATCGAACATCAATTGAATCGCTAAAAACTGTCATCATTCTTATCATGTAAGTGTAAGTCTACCATATAACTGTGCGTTCACAGATTTATGTAGGTAGTCTAATTGATCTACCGATTCTTACAACTCACATGTTGTTCCGCCTCGATCTGTTTCAACTGTCCGATCCGCTGTGACATTTCATACACGACGGCCACCGCGATCGCACAATACTCAGGAATGGCTGGCAGGAAGTATGAGGTCACCATAGTTGTGTAATGGTGATCATTGCCGGTGTTTTGATGCGACTCGCCGTGTTGCTCTACATTCATTGTTTGGGAGACCTTCTCTATGGCCGATTCCACCCAGATGCATAAGTTCACAGTGAGCATATGCAGGAGTAGAAAACTGAAGAGACGAACGTGTGCAAGTACGACCAGCTGAAAAGGGGTCACGTGAGAGAACAAGAGATAGCAGGATCAATATAAGGGGAAATCACTTTTGAATTCTTCCGGAAGTTATTCCAAATAGAAGCTTGACTTGTTGACTTTGATGTAATCTGAATAGTTGCAAAAAACGAGAGATGTGGGCACTTTACAACAAAACAACCTGGGCCAGACGGTCCGCACCACGATAATAGAGTGGATGTGGTCAGGGGGTTGTCCTGCAACGATTCCAAGTCGGTGATGCACAGGAATCATTGAACTACACCAAGTGTAGTAAAACAATTTCCACTGACGGCACCGATCTATTGCTCCTTTTCAACACATGACGAACGATAAAAGAGTGAAATGTGTATAGCAAGCCATCGGATTCCGGAGCAAATTTCGAGTGTGTTTCGGTTAGGAGAAATCACGCTTTTATCGTCTTCCATCCGCCGGAATCATTTCCAACGTCAGCTTTCATCACTTTAGTCTACTCCGTTCAGTTTTTGTATACAACATTTATTCATTTGCAAATTGTTGGCTGTAGTACAAAATTCGACTGAATCGCAGCTGAAACCGTCATTTGTGACTGAATGAAACGCTATCATCCATTGAGCCATTTGTCTACAAGTGTTCTGTCGAGCAACGTTCCATCCGTTCCATCGTTCGTAACCAGTGAGCAGTACGGACAGCCGTTTACTCGATCTTACAAGCATTATTGACTTACTTTGGAGGGATTTGCTCACGTCCAAATAATTATTCTAAGATGGTGAAATTAAGGAGCGCAGTCTCATGCAATTTTACTAAATCTTGTCTGCCACAAGGTTGAGCCTGGGTAGAACACCGGAGACAGGAAATGAAAGATAACTTACTGAAGTTCATAAATTTTGCATTGGTTTTTACGAACGAACAAAAACAGATGAAACAGTCGAATTTCTGATGAAGTGGTCTAATTTATTATCAATGCGTTCAAGTCTACTTAACATCGGCTTGTTGGAAATAACAATATGAATTAGTGCCGCTTTCTTCCTAATGAAATCAATTAGTCATTTAGTTATTTTTCTCCCCTACATAACATAGTATTTAATCCTAAAAAACGGGGAGCAAAAATTGCTGGTTAAAGGTAAACTGGTTGGATTCGCGGCTTTTTTTAAAGGATTTATAGTTTTTCATTTTCAACCTAGTTTGTGACAGTTATCGAAAGCTCCGTCGATCAGTACTTTGGTGCTCATATAGAGATCCGTCAGAGTTTCTCGGTCGCCAGTCACATGAGAAGTACACCCAAAATTGCTGGATAAAAACTCTGTATTCTGTCCACCACTGCGGAGCAATCAATTTCCATTGGTCCCGACAAATTCCACATGTAAATTTGCACACACTAGAAGTATCGACGTGCACAAACGCGCGTCTGTGTTGGTCCGTAAGCTCAGAGAGTAGGTGGTTTTTGTTTGGATCTCGTAAAACGGCGACACAAAGTTATCAGATCTGGGCCACTGGACTGTGACGAAATAAGTGACTGACGAGAATTAGAACCAACTTCGTTAGGAACTTTTTCCTGGCAGGTGGTGATGAAGTACCCCAATGCAGAAGCCTCCAGTTTTTAGGTGTTTTCCTCAGAATGCTAATGAATTAATGCTACAGTGCTCACATAATTTTCCCATCAGTTGATTTTGAGGGAATTTGTATTTTGACAGCTTGTCAAGGAACTTTTGGTACCTGTTTTTGACTGCCGTTTTATGCACGCTATGGACGGATGTTAGCACTGACATAAGGTGACCCTCGACAACTACCTCAAGGACAGAAATCAGCGGTTACGACGCACTCATCAAGCTTCCGGTTTCAAGCAAGATGGTTAACAATACTTTGAGCAGTCTGATAGATCGAGCACGTGACAAGCACGTGACATTGTCGCTCAATCGATCTCATGAGCCGCGGAGGCTGCATGGCTGAATTATTTTCTGTCTTGCACCAAATTCGAATTGGCCCCTTACCACTCTAACGAGACCGCGTCGTGATCCTGACAGGTCCATTTCTGAATAAAAAAGACACTTAAGACGTGGAGAGGGGGGGTAATTTGTTATAGTGAACAGAGAGCAGGCATGTCAGACGATGCGCACTCAGTATAAGTGCCTTGTGAGAGGAAGCACTCAATACACACGCGAACTGCGTCCAGTCGGTTGGTCTTCGTATGGTCATTGAACCAAACACCAATAAAGGCAACAGGGTCGGTGGTTTTCGAAATCGCTCACAGAGGCCCTTTTTTAACCTAGCATGTTGCTCTTGTCCCTTAAGATGGTCCTAACTTGAAGATCGATTATGTTTATTTCACGGGTTGCATGTTTCCGGAAGACAAAACAGTTTGGTTTCTGGGGCATCGTAGTTGTAGAAGTCTGAGTAAAGCAACTGAGTGGACTGTGATTTGGGGACTTTCGATCTAAGATCATGGCGTTGCTGAGTTAAAACTAATCTAAACTCGGTCTGCCTGTGTTTTGAAGCAGAAAATTCCTTGGGTCTTATCTACACTGGTTGGTTGACAAACTGAAAGCCGATTGATGGTAGACTGCAGACACCAGTGGGCACCAAGGGACAAACAACTAACCCCTCGGTGATCATAGTACGGTTGGTCCAAAAAATCACCTATTTTTTGGAAAAAAAGTTCATCGGTGCGCGCAACTCAGACGCCGCACTGTGCCCGTTTCGGAAGAAACTAAATGGTAATAGACAACTCGGTGACAAACACCTTCATCTGGAACACGGAAAAGTGGCGATGCGCCCAAACTGTAAACCAGCCCATGAATGAGGTCAGCTAGCTGCATCAAAGCGCACCGTGACAAGGCTTGTTGGAATTCTGTCGAGATACGGCGATTGTTCTCAGGCGGCATGACACCTATAAACCCAATTGGGAAACTTGAGCAATGCTCACACTGCGGGTTAGGCGGATGACGAGACCCAAGTGACGATCGAACTAACCGTGATTGTCGCAAAACGCGTTTCGTGCAGTCGTATCTTCAGCGAAGAATCAGAGACCGTATAGACAGCTTCGAGCGCCTGAGATGAGCACTGGGTGGCCTAGTTCAGACAGCGATGCTGTGTGGGTAGCGCGGTTACGACGGCAATCAGACGGTCCGGCAGTTCACCACAGTTGTTAATGAGAGGCGGTCAGTAATGAAAAGGTACTTCTGGAGAAATACCGATTCACTGGCAGATTAGAAAAGCGAGACAATCAGTTCCTACGAACAATTACTTTGTACGAGGTTTCGCACAAAGCCGTTTAGAAATTTGGAAGAAACGTGCCAAAAACATTCCAAAAAGGTGGTGCAAAGCGGAATACACTTTTTGTCAAGCAGAAACTTTGAGTTTGAAGATTTGTTAATCCGTATCAGTCGTAGCATCTGTGATGGGACAATCTGGGACGTTGGTGTATTGTCGGTTCGCAGATTACAGAGGTGCACTTTCTACCTGGTTAACCCACGAATAACATGGTTAGCACAACTAGGTTTCGTACCCGACGTAAACCATGTCAAAACATGTCCTCATACGTTTTATATAAGGTGAAATTTTCTGTTTCAGCAAAACTTCCTTTTGGATAATAAGACCAGTAGTTCTGTTGCTAGTGTCGAGTTGACAGCGCCTTTAGAATACAAGCGCCTGCTATAACACCAAGTAATTCTAGAGAACCAAAACATGTCCAGTGAATGGCGTCTGGTTTCAGAAGTAGAGGGGTTCTACCACACCGGGCTCGAAATGCACATGCATCGAAAACAGACACTTTAAAATGGGTGAACCGGCAGGAGAGGTGAATTGGTGAATTGAGTCCCGTGTACCATTTCCTTCAAGATGTCTGAAACAACGCACCCGCACTGATAGATCAAGGCAGCCTCAAGAGTAGCAACTAAACATCATTCAAATTAGTTCTAGAAGAATTGATGCTCAGTTACCCTAGACGTTCGTTTTTTTTTTCTAGGCGAAATACTGGAGGGTATCGGTGGTTTTCGGAATAACTGTATGTTCAATCGGCTGCTATCGTGTAGCCTGAGACCGTATATGGGATTTCTTTTAGAACATGTACATTTCAGGATCGTATGGTCATTCTCATGTAAACATTTTGTTTCCAATACGGTAGTAAGCCGTTGACTCATTCCACGGACCTGAAACATACGAGCACCGCAGACTAGAATGTCATACCGTATCAAGCAATAACCTGTTCCTTTCGAGAAAACTCCTGAAACATACGAGCACTGCAGAGTAGAATGTCATACCGTACCAAGCAATAACCTGTTCCTTTCGAGAAAACTTCCATTTTAATGTGAACATCACATCTTGAGGTAGTAGAACCGTCGACAAAATGAAATCTATGATGGTCCATTGCTGGACATAAGTTTGGGCGCGTCGTGAGGCATTTTGTCCAATACAATGAATCCAATTCGTTTTCTGTGACTGACCTACTGCAACTAGGCGAAACACGTGCCAGTAGAACTGACTTCAACAAACATCAAAAGTGGCTTGATGCGCTTCAAGGAGCAAAAGATAGAAGAAAGACACGTCCTAGGAAGCATAGAAGTTTAGTTTAAAAAAACATGAAGATCAGATTACGCGGCAATACAAAACAAGGGAAGGAATTCCTAGGAGTATCGCAATCCACAGTCGATTCTAGCAACTTGCATATCGAAATCAACTCTGCGTACGCACTGCTACGAGCGAAGGACCATCAACTCAGCGTGGTGACACTGAGTCAGTATCGGCTATCAGACCGACGGACCAAGAAACCGGATTCACCGTAGGGGTAAATGAACAGAGGTCACGGCTAGGGAGCTGGAGGGATCAAGTATCAAGGCGACTCGGAAACCAGACAGGTCAACCAATGGGTCGCTAGGTCAGTGGTCGATCAAGATCGAACTGGGTGAGTAAATCTCACATCCATGCATATGCCACAACCACATATTTCCAGTCACAGCGCATCGATGTCACCTCGGCAAATTGCCCAGCTCAGCGAAAAAACACAAGGCCAAAGGAATACTAAGCAATGTACGCATGGATACTGACCAGCCTATAGTTTACCAGTCATCATATTCTTCCTCTAGTTCTCCGAGCAAATGCATTCATGCTGAAGCCTTCCAAAAGTTGGAAAAGCTCTACCGAAACAGTAGGAACCATCTATAGAGAGCGGAAAGCTGTGTGAAACAAACTCTTTTTTTGCAGCAGCATGTATTTTCCCACGAACCACATGTAGCACCAGCTACTGAAGACTGGTTCTGAATAGGCTGCGTTTATTCAGAGTCGTTTGACAATAGCGACAGCTCGTCTGTATTCCTTTCATTGACGACAAAACACTGATCGAACTGCGAGATAACCGAACGGGATCATTCGGGATTCGGAAAGCGACTGTCAGACAATAAGCTACGGTGACGTGGGCGTATCATATGTCGATCTGGGTTGCTAGTAACGTTGCCTCAATGGAACAAAGATTCATGAAGTTCTCTAACGCATCATTTTCCATTTTCTAAATTCCAATAGGTGAGGTGAAAATAGCATCTGAAATCATGGGGCTAATGTATCTGTGGTTCAATACGTCCTAACTTTGCTATCAGAGGAAAACACCAGGACCTCAGTGCAAGTTGAATACGTCTTTTGGCGGTGATAAGGGCATCCCATCCACACAGAACCAGTTTGCCAAGACCAGTGTGCATTTCAACATTAGCATGTGTATTTTGGTTTGAAAGTGGTTGTTGGTTTGTAATGTACTACTCATAAGGTTGCTGAAAATCCGTCTGAAAACATCACAAACGAGAGATTCAGCTGGGTTCCAGGTGAGTCTCTCAAAAAAAATTAAATTAGTTTGCTAATGAGTGTACATTCGCTAGTTGATGGCTTGTTCGCTGAGCTGGGCAATTCGATTGCAATCATCAATCGAGGTGACATTATCAGTGCGTAATTGGGGGGCGTGGTGATGCGTAGCGACGGGTTGGTTGTTGTGCGTTGAGTAGTGTTGCATCCGTGTTAATATACGTGCTACTAATCGGTGCTGACCTTCGATCACGGTTGGCTGTTTGGTCGGACGGTTGTAGTGGCTAATTAGTTATCCTGTGTCCTGGTTCGTCGTACTCTGGTCGATGCTGGAGTGACCTCTGTTCTTGACCCTTCCGAGTTCCGGCTCTTAACCTCTATCCTTGATATCCATGCACGAGGACCAAGAAGGCCACAAATTCAATTTGGGAAATGCACACGGAGAGACTAGACGCGGAAGGGAATTTCCGGAAGAGTGGTAGACCACGGCGGACTCGATCAACCGATGTATAGATCTGGATCCAATTTACGCGCCACTACGTGCGAAGGACCAACATATCAACCGGAATAATCAAGGAGAAGCGAATATTGGATTCACAAACTAAGAAACAAGGAACGCTTGGGAATCAGATCAATGAAGGTCACAAGCCGGAACTCGAAAGAGTCAAGGACAAAGGTCACTCCAGCATCAACCAGAGCACGACGGCAAGGCATGCCAAGCTAAAAGGTCACGTGGGCATCGGCGAATGACACAGGATAACAGAGCGACCAATGGAACGGCCAAACCAAACAACTAATCGCGATCAAAGGTCACCCCCGGCTAGCACCACGTAATATTAACACACGCAACATTGCCCAACGAACAACCACTAACCCATCGCCACGCACCACTACGCGCCCTAACAACGCGCTGATGATGTCACCTCGAGTGATGATGAGATATTTGTAATCAAATTGCCCAGCTCAGCGAACAAACCAACGACCATCTACGCTACCATAGCTACCAATATTGGTTTGAAAGCGTTTTGAGGACCAAGGAAAGTGCATTTGGATATGTTTGAAGATGAAGACATCACAAAAACGGCAACAGCAACAGCAAGCCACCAGACGGGTAGTCCTGCCTTACATCAAGAATATATCAGAACTCGCGACCAGATTATTGGCTCAAAAAGGAATCTTCGTGGCCCACAAACCTAATGCTACCCTGAGGAAATTAATCTCTAAACCGAAGGACAACTCGAACAAAACCAAGAGGAGCAATGTGATATACCAACTCAACTGCAACAACTGCAACAAATTCTACGTGGGACAAACTGGGAGGAGACTATGCACACGAATGAAGGAACACAACGCGGCCGTCAGGAGGTATGACTCCCTGTGCTTGATATCCATACACGAGGACCAAGAAGGCCACAAATTCAATTTGGGAAATGCACACGGAGAGACTAGACGCGGAAGGGAATTTCCGGAAGAGTGGTAGACCACGGCGGACTCGATCAACCGATGTATAGATCTGGATCCAATTTACGCGCCACTACGTGCGAAGGACCAACATATCAACCGGAATAATCAAGGAGAAGCGAATATTGGATTCACAAACTAAGAAACAAGGAACGCTTGGGAATCAGATCAATGAAGGTCACAAGCCGGAACTCGAAAGAGTCAAGGACAAAGGTCACTCCAGCATCAACCAGAGCACGACGGCAAGGCATGCCAAGCTAAAAGGTCACGTGGGCATCGGCGAATGACACAGGATAACAGAGCGACCAATGGAACGGCCAAACCAAACAACTAATCGCGATCAAAGGTCACCCCCGGCTAGCACCACGTAATATTAACACACGCAACATTGCCCAACGAACAACCACTAACCCATCGCCACGCACCACTACGCGCCCTAACAACGCGCTGATGATGTCACCTCGAGTGATGATGAGATATTTGTAATCAAATTGCCCAGCTCAGCGAACAAACCAACGACCATCTACGCTACCATAGCTACCAATATTGGTTTGAAAGCGTTTTGAGGACCAAGGAAAGTGCATTTGGATATGTGCTGTAAAAGACTGACGAAAAGCAATCGGAAATGACAGTAGGTGCTAAAATCCGGTCTTCAATCGCGACGAAAAACTAGCTTACCCATGTTGATCAAATCTATTTTGCAGTATTACCGAATCGGGAAGAAGAATTCTTGAGCAAACTGATGTTGGGTGGGAGTGCTATGGTTTAGCTAATACTTTGGTGAGGTATTCGAATTCAAACTGAATCCGGTTCAATATATAATCATTTTTATTTTGTTCAGCATAACTCGGTGGATCGTGTGATAAGTTAGAAGTGGGGATATTTATAATCAGATATTCAATGTATGTTTCATCTTCGTTGTGGGTAACACACGCAACATTGCCCAACGAACAACCACTAACCCATCGCCACGCACCACTACGCGCCCTAACAACGCGCTGATGATGTCACCTCGAGTGATGATGAGATATTTGTAATCAAATTGCCCAGCTCAGCGAACAAACCAACGACCATCTACGCTACCATAGCTACCAATATTGGTTTGTAAGAGTTTTGAGGAATAAGGAAAGTGCATTTGGATATGTTCTGTAAAAGACTGACGAAAAGTAATCGGAAATGACAGTAGGTGCTAAAATCCGGTCTTCAATCGCGACGAAAAACTAGCTTACCCATGTTGATCAAATCTATTTTGCAGTATTACCGAATCGGGAAGAAGAATTCTTGAGCAAACTGATGTTGGGTGGGAGTGCTATGGTTTAGCTAATACTTTGGTGAGGTATTCGAATTCAAACTGAATCCGGTTCAATATATAATCATTTTTATTTTGTTCAGCATAACTCGGTGGATCGTGTGATAAGTTAGAAGTGGGGATATTTATAATCAGATATTCAATGTATGTTTCATCTTCGTTGTGGGACCAGGTTTGTGACTATTTTCGAAATCCCCTAACATTAGGATTACGATTTTAAGGCCCGTGAAACAGGGGTTTTCAGTTCAAGCTAACCTGGTCCTGTGAACCATTGTTTCCGATGGAGTCTCGCAGGCCAAATAGCGTCGGAACGACCCAACGCCTATCTGAAAGAACTACAGACATTGCAGACTATCAAAGCAATTGGTGGGCCCACTTGGAGCCACCTGATTGATCGTTGCAGATCGCTGCGTTGATCCGGTTGAAGTTCCCAGCGGTAACTTTTGGCAGCCGAGTATCCTGAAGAGCATTTTACAAAAGTTTTCAAAGTGTTGTTCAAACTTCACGCCTAAGTAGCCATTATTTTGATTTAAATAACACCTTTTTTAGTCAGCCCAGTGCAGGCTTTTCTGTAGATATCCCTTAGGAATGCGCCCACTAGTCAAAAGTTTATCAACTACGGAGATCTGCGGTTCCAAACGTTTTACAGACAATCAGTACCTCAATTTATTCAGGACTGCTTTCTCCTATTCCACTCTCAAAAAATCCTTCACAAACAGCAACGTTTGCACGGAAACTTGCTTATTTGTAAACGTCCTACAAACTTACTTGATAAACATGCATGCACATATGCCTTAATTCTAGGCGAACTACTAACATTACAAATATTCATTTTCATAAGGTTTGACTGCCAAATAAAAATAGAATTGCGTATGGTAAGGAATGTGATTGCGATATTTGAATACCCTAGTCTGCCAAATCGAGTCAGGATCAAGGAAAACGTCATTATCTTTTTGGCAATCCATTTGAACCGGGTGTTTCTCGTGTAAGTTGTGTCAACAGATGCTGAGATTCTGAGAACCCAACTACACGGACGCTTTGTATCAACTACCCGTATTGCATTTCAAACCAAAGTCCTAGAGTTACGGTGCACATTTCAGGCTCGCGTTTTTGCACCAATTCACACCATTAAATTCGATGGCTTAGAGCTCCAAACTTCTGTTCTCCTCAAATTGAATTTTGATCCTGAAACACTAGGAACATTGTCTATCAGTTTGTCAGAATCAAGCAGGACATTAAGAGAGTCAGATCTAGTAGGAAGCCATTTTGATCAAGCCAGGTGTGGACTGTGGGAAGCGTCCTCCCTACTCACAAAGTTTACATCAAGAATGCAATCTGGAGAAATCTATCGAAGGATGAATCACTTGACACAATCTCGCTCACCATTTTTTGTCGATCATCCGAGCTGAACGCTGAATGACACTATAGCTTCGGAAGATGAGCACCTGAAACCCAGGATTTGGAGGTCAAAGGCGACATTCTTCAACCATTATGCTGCCATAGGCCGTATGTAGCGACCACAAAGCAATTCTACCAAAATCACGGTAAACAGTGACCGCGGACTGCGCTCACAATGTCACTCGATGAATCATTTCGGGGACAAGTGAAAAGTTGTACTACTGCACGGAATCGCGGTGCAAAACCCAGAAAACTGGACAATTCAATTAGCGCAATGATCGCTCGTGGGATTGTGGGGCGTTAGAGCATTTAAGCAAACGAAACACTTGAAAGAGATGTTGGGACTGGAATGCAAAGGTGACTCGTGGGGCATTTAAGCAAACAGAACACTTGAAAGAAATGTTGGGACTGGAATGCAAAGGTGACTCGATGCAGATTGTATTATCCCGATGTATGGAGCAAACCATTAGGTGCATTTATATGCTGAAAAGTGGTGATCCGCGAGAAATATTTTCAAACGCAAACGCAAGCACGTTTCGTGAACTAGGAAAAAACAGAACACAGAGCTGACCACGCCACTGGTCGTCCGCTCAAGGTCAAATGGCTAAATAAAAAGCCACTGGCCGGAAGGTGATAGGTACGAAACTCGCTACTGAAGTACCGTGTGATGCGCAACTCTGTTCATCCTCAATGAGGATGAAACGGCTGTACAGTGCTTCTCAACTTTTCAGTATAGCTTGACCTCTCTGACAAACCGAAGTCTCAGTACGAAATAAAACAGTCTAGTTCAAACTTGAGACTATCTGACAATAGTGGGAAAAGCAGTAATCTATACTAAAACGAAAAAGTAGGATCAGAATGCAACCGCGTGTTGTAATGTTAATACTACGACTGAACTTAACCAGAACAAAGAAGTATACCTTTAAGCGTTCCTTTTTTTCAAAATAAGTCTATTTTAAGCTCTTTGTAGAAAGCCAGTTTGTAAGTAGGTGCAATTTACAGTAACTTCGTGCTTTAGTCAGAGTGATGTCATGAACGCTAGACATTCATGTATACTTGGGCTTTCGTGCATCTGAAATGGCTTCACATTGTTAGTTAGTTCTGCGTCTTGTTCTCCCCTTCATGCTCCTAGTAGCCGATCAATCTCGTCCAATGCGCATAAACATTACAACATGGATGCCTTATAAAGCAAAAACCTCACTAGGGATCTCTCAACCAGTTTCACTCAAATGGACATAGATCGGGGGCCATCAGAATCTATGGATTTTACTAAGCAGTAATTTTTTCCCATTTTTTTAAGGATTCATCGGTTCCAATTAGCTGATGTGTAATTTTGAGTTGTCTTTCCTATTTTCATTTCCCTACTACAGGAGTATCCAAACTAGATCCCTGTCTTGCGCAAAGACTTATTCAAATCGCAGACCAGATCCCTGTTTGCGCAAAGCCTTATTCAATTCGCAGACCAACTGGGGAATAAAGCTGCTTGGAAACCCCTGTTTGACGTTTAATCCTAAATGTACGCACCAATACACACCATTAATTGTTAGGAAATACGCAATTTCTACGGAAATTTTGTTTGAACAGCAACTGACGTACAAGAAACGGTCGTCGACACATCGTTCAGAATCTACATAACTCCTTTCTGGTCACACCAACTGACGTCAAACGAGCATTGGACACATCTGGAACCCTGTGAAACTCAAGGGAAGAAGTCGGTTTTGGCTTCGGTTGTCTTTAGCTGTTATGCAATTGAATGGCTTTAGTAGCAGATAGTAGATTTTCATGCGCACAGCGCATGACATGATGGAACATCTACGATAGATTAAGGACATAACAGGCGAGCGCGATATCTGTTCCGTTTCCAAGCCACACATTTGTTCACATTACACTTAAAAGATCACTGGTTGTCCGTAAAACGAGTCCCCAACGAATACGACTGGACTACCCTCATCTAATATGGTTATTCTCTTTCTAAGCCATCATAGGGATGGAAACATGTAGCTGAGTTATTCAGTTTAACACAAGGGAATACATACAACGGAGATGAAGTAACTTAGTCCACCGAATGAAACGGCCTGAAACCGCAATTCGTGAACTAACTTTCCCGTATAAACATTTAACTTACTCGATGAAGCAGTAGAAAAAATATGGGTTGAACGGTGAAGTATAATATCTTGCTTATTGTGTAGGGTATGACACGATCGTATTCTTCGGGGGATTTCACAACTTCCGTGGCCCGGAAAACCGCGAAGACGATGGCCATTGCGGCAAAAACTGTAGAAGCGGGAAGAGTAGATGAACACAAGTTTGTTGATATATTCATTGAAACAGCAGATATAAACATTCTAGAGTTAAACTCCCTAGTATAGGTAGGCATGGAAGGGTACGTTGTTAACAGTTTTGAGCAACTCAAACAAGTTTTCTCCATGTATTCTAGTTGTGTACATTTATCATTGTCATCGTTATCGCAAACTATTTTAATTTCGAAGATCACAAACTAGAAATGGGATGATTATGAGTCTGTCAGTGGTTCGGATATTTCGATCTATGAAAAATGGAAAAGATCTTAATGCGTTCGGATAGCTTTTGTCCAGTTTTGTCATGGGGCTGTAATCTATTAGGTCGATGTAAGTAGTCCTAAGTGATTGTTGAAAACATTTCGCTTTCGGTGAGGCAGATCACATGATTGGTCCGGGGATGGTCGCGTGGAACTCGTGCTGACAACACCAGACGGTTCAATCAAAGTCGTCATTCGGGTCACTGGGTTAGCTTCAGGGATGCACGGTCAACCGTTTAGAGGTGATGGTTTTGGCGTGTCTAGCGTGCGCTGATGCAGTGGAAACACGCTCGCCGCACAAGTCAGACGTTCAGTGTTCAAGTCCCAGCTAGGCAAAGACCATGCACTGCTGATGAATCCTAACAATAGTGCAACGCGGATCAAGTGATTCCTCTCCCTAGGTTGAAATCACCGGATCAGGAAGAGCACTTTCGACGTAAATAAAAAGTTCAAGGTCAATAACTGGGCAAATGTGGTTGGCAACAGTCTAGCAAAGAGACTTCCTCCAGGATAATATGATCAAGTAGTCACCCTGGGCGGAATTCATATAGACGTAGCAATAGAGGAGAATGTCGGTAGCTCAGGTAGCGTAGATGGTCGTTGGCTTGTTCGCTGAGCTGGGCAATTTGGTTGCAAACGTTTCATCACCAATCGAGGTGACATCATCAGTGCGTAGTTGTGCGTAGCGGTGGGTTAGTGGTTGTGCGTTCAGTAGTGTTACGTGTGTGTTGATATACGTGCTGGTAGCCGGGGATGACCGGGATTAGTTATTCTGTCGGGCGGTTCCATTGGTTGTTCTTTTATCCCGTGTCCTCATTCGCCGATGCCCACGTGACCCTTGTACATGGCATCCCTCGCCGTCGTAGTCTGGTCGGTGTTGGAGTGACCTTTGTCCTTCCGAGTTCCGGTTGTGACCTTTATTGATTTGACTCCGAGGAGTTCATTGTTTCTTCGTTTGTTAATCCATTATTTGGTCCCCCTTGAGTGTTTTGGTTGCGAAAGAGAGAAGAGAATTTCTGGAAGCATGGTACTCTACGGCAGGTTCAATCCACCGGTGCATCGAACTGGATCCAATTTACGCACCTCTACGTGCGAGCGATCATCATCGATTGGTGACGAAACGTTTTCAACCAAATTGCCCAGCTCAGCGAACAAGCCAACGACCATAGACGTAGCAATCTTTAACGCAAAAATGTTCTATGTGCTCTGAGTACGTTAGGCTCCGTATTTCGGCTACTGGTCAATCTCGTCTCAGGGTCGTGTTGCTCACCGAAGAGTTTCACGGCTCCAGACACATCTACTATGACGCTGTGTGAAGCACCTTGGAGGCAGAATCCCTGTACTAACATTTGTTAATCCTAGGATGCACTTTAGGACAGCTCAGCCCTGTTCTCCTCCTGAATAACCGAATCGTATAAGGTCAACAGCTCTTGCCTACTTCTTTTGTTCAGGAGAATTCACCTGGTTGCGGATCTACTACACTGGTTCCCGAGCGTGCCTTACTCGATAAGATCTTGTCACATGGACGGTAAATTTATCGTCAGAAAAGAACCCACCAGTTCCCTACCTAAAACTGTCATGTAGTGGACCAGTAGTTTTCTGCGAGAACGCAAACATTTAATATCACTTTTGGTTGCAATACGTGAAAGAACGTAATTTGGACAACTATTTTCGCAAGAAATTACAGGGTTGTTTCACCTTACCAGTTCTCACACTACTGACAAAATCTGGCAAAATGGTCATCATTTTATGGTGAGAAATTTATTGTTTGTTCTGGCATCAAGTGAGACGATGGATGAAGTTGACAGAGGAATTCGGAAGACCATCCGTTGGTCTACTTGAAGCAGTCCTCAATCGTTCAGCTGTAACACCCTTTCGGTGCGTAGCTGCCATGCCACTCAAAGGAAGCACGAGGGCTGGGATACTGCCAGGTTGCCAAAACCTAGACAGGGGTAGCCGAGAGGCAGAGGTCGGGTTCGAACCACGGACCTTCCGGTCAGTAAATTCCCGCCCTAACCACTTGATCCATCTCGCCCCCGCGTCAAGGAAAAACGAAGTTATTCAACAACAAACCGCTCAGGAAATACTCTTATGGAAATTTATATCATTTCCGGAGTCCGCAGAATCGGGGGAGTCTGATTTTAAGAGCTCCAGATAAAGGAAATCAACTTATTGCTCAAAAGGGCTATTCACGACCTGCGTAAGATGCAATTTGTGGCACTGCTCCAACCATTCTGCAAGCTACAACGGAATAGCACGGGTGGAGGTGGAGCTTCGAAGTTCGACGAACCAAATTAAACGAATAATTTCAGTAGTCGACGTCAAATTCATCGGGGAAATGTGAACAAACTACTTGAAGTGGTAAAGGTAATCAGCCCGTGGGATCTTACTAGTTCTGCTATTTTATTACTAAAATCAACACGCTTATTTATCAAGCACTTAGCATATCGCTTATGAATAGTGGATTACAAAGAGATAAATGCTGATTTGTCGCGGAAGCCGCATACTAATTAGCTGAGGGAGGAGCTTTCCGGGGTTGTGTCTGGGCAATTTGTATCTTTCCCAAACATTCATGGTAGATCCGCTGGTAGATCCCCATGTCATTTACGTGGGAGTAGCAGTGTCCAACATTCTCGTAACAAAACATGACGGTAACAAGACGCTTAGGTGATCTTTTGTTTTTTTGTTTCAGTTGGCCCTAGTCCCAAGATGCAAGTAGTACTACCTTATCACTGTTGTGATTACCGATGAGATACACCAAAAGGTCCGAAAATGCGGTGATCAACAGTACCACGTTTACTATATACGTCGGAAAACAGCGTATGCAAACTTCCCTGCTACCCACTGCCCTGTCTGTACGCGTCGAAGCTCGTCAAAATAATGGGGCCCATGCATACTCCACTTGTTGGACCATAGTCACACGCGGACATTCACCCCCGCCATCATCGCTTCACGTTCTGCTGGAATCGTGGTACGAGAATATCTACGAAGGAAATCCCAGTTCCACTAAAGTCTGCTTGAGTGTGAATAGAGGGTCAGTGGAGTTAAATGTGTGTATTAGAGTGGAGAAGCAATCTAAATGCACATAGCGGGGAGTCTAGATATTCAGGTTGCGCCTATTTCGGTTTTGATGGCACCCGTGCGTAGGAAACTTGGAAAAGATTGGAGGAACTGGGTTTGTTTACATACGACTTCCACACACGACTTGGAACATTGCCCTGTGTGCTCATGAACAGTTCGCGAAATCGGTACCTGTAGTGACCATCGACGCACGTGAGAATTTTGTTGAAAAGTGTATGAGGCTTGGAGATCTAGATAACAGCTGTCTGAAAATAGGCGTTTTCTGCTTCACACAGATGGCTCAGAGAGGCGCGCTCAAAACTGATGGAACACTGGTGGGACACGATTATTATCAGTATGAGAAGTTGTTAAATCCTAATCAAACAACGCCTCAAAAAGTGAACAGGCTACGAATCCTAATGTTTCAATGAGAGTTGGTGAGCTGTTTAATTTTCCAATTGTTTTTACAGGACTATCTGACCGGTTTCGAATGTGTCATAGGTTCATAGGCTTTCTTACCAGTGGCTGTATCGCTGACAAAAGTGGGGTATTTAAAACATCCGTCGCGAAAGGGCATCGATCTCGTACTTGTGTAATGAGGCACTTTTTGTCAAGAATTTATATCAAGGGACCATCAGTGTCACGTGGTAAGCGCGTAGACACAGCGTGTAGTTTTATGATTGGGGTGAATACGTAAACAAACTTTCGCGCCAAACGGCAGAAAAACGGAGCAAAGCGAAATTTCAGTTTTAATGATCGTGAAAAAAACCTATTTTCACCTGTCCCAAAGGTTCTCTCTAAATGGGGATGACTGTAAGTCAGTGAAATGGAGAGTGAAATGGTACAAACTGAAGACGGAGAGGTTTCCATGTTGTCTTATGCAAATTTCTTTGATTTACGTACAACCTGTCATCTAATCCATGATCTTCAAATCAGATAAAGTAAGTAGTATAATAAGTACAATGGATAACAGCCATTACAACGGTTTCTCAGGAGTGTGGAACTTACAAATAGAACAGACTCTTCTCGAAAGTTTACAAAAGTAAGTTTTAATGGAAAAAAAAACCTATTTTCACCTGTCCCAAAGGTTCTCTCTAAATGGGGATGACTGTAAGTCAGTGAAATGGAGAGTGAAATGGTACAAACTGAAGACGGAGAGGTTTCCATGTTGTCTTATGCAAATTTCTTTGATTTACGTACAACCTGTCATCTAATCCATGATCTTCAAATCAGATAAAGTAAGTAGTATAATAAGTACAATGGATAACAGCCATTACAACGGTTTCTCAGGAGTGTGGAACTTACAAATAGAACAGACTCTTCTCGAAAGTTTACAAAAGTAATCGTAGTTAGGCGTGATCGATATCTACGCCGGGAGAGTCACCCGAGACTAAATTTTTCTACGGTAATCACTCCCGAAAGCGCATCTAATGAAGGTTGATAAGCGTCGATCATCACGTTGAATATACCGAGAAATTTTGAATGAAAATCTTACGTACCTTGTTAGCTGTTTAAAAGAGATACGTTTTGAGGAGTCTGAGCGTCCCTTGGGAACATGTGGCAGAACATTATGTAGTGAACCGTTTAGAACTAGGAGTAGGATATGCTTGATAACTTTCCGTTTTCCCAACTGTGTCAGTAGTGTGCGGCTCAAAGGTCTATTTCTGTACATTTGTCCCGACCATAATCGCATTCTATGTGGTGTGACATAATGGCAAGTAGAAGTACGGCGCTCCCACAAGGAGACCGTTTATTTATGAGTGGTAATCATATCCACTTAGATAGATACCTAGAAATTTGCGATCACGTTGGTGAGGGAACCATCGGGGGTATGAAGATAAAATAATTTACCGCAAAATTGATAAAAAAAATTGTACAAAAAACTCGGCGGGTTAAAGGTTTACGTTTTTTTTTGAGGAAGCCGAGGTCAAACAAAGGCTCTTAATTCCTGTGAGCAGACCGAGGTCGGGAATTCATATTTTATTGAAAGAAAGAGTATAGATTCAAATATTCAACGTTTCGAGAAGGCAAACTTGAAACGCACAAAAATCAGTCGATTGCTGCTTATGTCACAGGTTACTGGAAGAATTTACACCAGAGCAACACATATTCAGTGAGCTAGGAACTGAAAAATTGAGCTCTCTCGTTGGTTTTATTCGGCTCCCGAAAATATACGAATAACTCCTGGTCGACTGGGTGAAATTAGATTTACTCGAACCGCTGCGGTACTAATTAAGTCCAAAACATGACAAAGGCATAAAATTCTGTCTTGATTACAAAGCGCTTGTTTGACGATAAACTAGTTCACGTGTTCCTTGTCTGTACGAAGTAATTTAATGGTTTTGCAACGAAACCTGTATTCGAGTTGAGCCGTTGGCTGAGCAATAAAAAATTTGAACTTTCTGTCATTAATTGGTAACTTTCTTGGTATATATACAGTTCATGAACAAAGTGTGGCTACGACCCAAGGAAACATACGCACAACTCACGTGGACTACGTGCGATAGCTCATATGTGATCCCGTTCAATTTTGTTCGGCATGTCAGTCAACCTTACCTGAACAGCACATCACGTGACCAGTTTCAAATTGTGTTCAGGATTCAGGAGACCCAATGCCGATGAGAACTAGTCAGAAGAGAGCCTTTTAGTGATGGAGTAACTGAACCAAACTCCACTGGTACTCGAAACTTTTCAGGAAAATAAACTCGTAAAGCTTCTGATGACGCGATTTTTGACCTTAAACAAGAGTGGGAGGATTGCTAACGAAACCACTTATTTCTCAACACTGTTCAAATTTGAGCAAAACGGGTACCAGCATCATTATTCAATAAAACAGGATTCGGGATGCACGACAGAAACTCGTTTCTGATGTTCCTAAGCGCTAAGTTACTATGAGTTCAGCGCCAACTATGTTTGCAAAGACGACTTCTTGGCCACTCACGGTTACTTCAACCTCTCCAGATATAATTCAGAATCGCTTGGTATCTCGTGTGTTTTGTCCAAGGGAGACAGGGGAGAGTTTATACAACAAGAAATCAATCGGATTGCAGATACACTCAAACGTACATCGACTGCAGCATTCCACTCAGTGGGTCAAATCAATACCGACCCACCAGGGGATGAGAGAGGTGGATATGCATTTCTCTTGATGTCGTAAACTGGAGAACCTGATACCGGATTATCTGTAAGTAGTAGCTTTGTAGGATCTTCAAAAAGGAAACGGGAGCCTAGAATTTCGCTCTCGTCAAAACCCAGGAGCAGTTCACATCCTGGATTACCAGGTTTCCGTGTAAAGCACGTCAGCCAATGAAAATTAGGTTCATTCAACTCACTTATCTGAAAAGACGAATGGGTTAACAAGTGCAAGACTCTATCTGGCCAGACACCTTTAACGTCTACTCAGCCTAGTGTGGCTATCACACCAATGCACACCAGGTGCATCAGAACTCACATTTTTATGGGAACGCGTGAGGATAACTGGATAACTGACTTCCCTACTTCAAAGGTGCGGCGTAATAATATGCCGTAGGTATGAAGTTTGGAAGCAAAAGAAGGCATGTATAAAAGCAAAATCACAGTTGTAGCTGTGCAAGACCTTTTGGAGCAAATTATGTGGACAAAGATATACAAAACCTATAACCAAAAATTTGTCCAAAAATATGCTAGGGCGCCGTAGGTTTGTTTGAAAAGAAAAGATCACTGAGCATGAGTCTGCTCGCTGACACACTGTTCTATCAGCATACAATACACGGTAGAACTTATGTTTATCAATTTTCGTCGGAAAAGCCAAAGCAAAGCTCATGAATTCTAAAGGGGTTACTGCCTGTTTCATGGTTGAATACTCTGTACTTCGTTAGAGAACGTGGAAATAATCAGAAGTGGCGGTATTCTGTCGAGTAAAATAATTCCAAATGTAGACAACAGTTCTGGTGACTGGACACAGGACACGGCTATCTAGTCTATCGGGATTTCGTAGCCTGTAACGTAATTCGCATTTCAACGTGCACCGTGCATTGTTCACTCTGCGCCGTGTGAACTGGCTTTTTTTTGAAGCCTCATCACCTAACTGGTCCAACCAAACATCTTTTACGCCACCTGGTTTTGCAAAATTGCGATGGTATCCCAAATTTTGGATAATCAGGATGATGCTTGTCGGGGTCAGGTGGGTTTCACAAGATGTTGTTTTTTCCATATAAGCCACATCAAAATAAAAATGGAGTCATTGTTCAGTTACTGAGTTTATATTTCAGTTCAACTAGAAAGCTGACACATGAGTCCAACTGTTGGAAATCCATGTTGCACAGCAGCCTTCAGTAGCTCGACCAATAGAAAATTTGAAGGGTTTGATTAGACATTTAGTTACGTAAAAGTCATAGATAATTGACTATTTCCTGGAACACTATAAGAGATAATATTTGGCAAAAATAACGACGGAAGCAATTGCTCACAGAATGGAATGAATTCAGTAATACTTTCCCACCAGACCACACTACTCGTATGCCTCATGAAACGCTTTCGCCAATCCACGACGGTTATCTTCTTGGAGCTCACCAGTTAGGTTTAGACCCGTCACCGTTATCTCAAACACCAGGTTACACGCATTTGATGAAATATGCTCATTTGCAAACTAAGTTGTAAACAAAACTTTACTAGGCTCTAGCTAATCTCACATCATACGAATTGAAAAACGACGCGGCCGTTATGCAGCGCGCTTAGTCGGAACACACCAACCTACTCTGAAAATATATCTAGTCCGACTATTCAGTAGTATGTTTGAATACTTACGGGTATACGCATGAACCAATCAAATTAGCATGAGACACGTGATGTGGCCATAATAAGTTGTGTAGGACTGAATGCTTCACAAGAGCGTCAAGTGTCTTTCACTCTTGGTTATTGAAATGCAGCGGTCTGGCTTCCTTCTCGCCGGATTTTCCTTCCCTCTTTACTCTGTGATTCCCACCTTCATTACCTCAATTGCGCAACGACATTCACCCGCATGTCTCCCCGAGGTTAGCGAGATGTTCGTAGTAATGATGAAATCTGTGATGAAAAATTCAGCCTATCCAACAAACAAGTAATTTTAACCAGTAATCAGAATTTTCGTGATCGAAAGTATGAATGGGTATAATATCATGAGCAAATCAGGGAACACAACTTGAAGGAACTACATATTCAATGCCGTTATCTGTAAACGCGTTACCCAGAATAAAAAGACGGCCCTATTTGCCGTGCGGAACTTGTTTTTCGAAACACATAGAGACGCGAGGCTGCTTTCAGCCACAGAAACGTCTTCCTTACTTTAAGTTATTCCATTTGCTATTTTATTCTTATCGAGCATCGAGTTTAGGCATGTTTTAGCAATTGTTCCACTCGCGCACTGAGCTAACATTACCCTCCGCCCAGCATTATTTCTACATCTCAAAACAAGAAATCCTTTCCATCCTCGAGCATTTTAACTGAGACAGATTGCTATGATCGTTGATTTGCTTGGCCTCTTTATTGAAATTTAGGGCGCATCCTCAATTTCACACACATAACCTGATTAGATAAGGCCTTCGGTAGTCCTGTTATTGTTGCTCCCTGATTCCATCGGACTCTTGAGGTAGTAACCTGGTAGATGAGTCTCTAACTAGCGGTTTTGTCCTATTTCGTTTGATTTCGGCGTCCCCGGTTCTCATTTCCGAGTATTTTACTTTGAGTTTCATCTTGTTCAACCCGCGACACAAACTACTGACCGGGTAATTCTGAGAACAAATCCCCATGCGGTCGATAATGGAAAAATGTGGGATCAGAGCTTCGGTCCAACTTATGCAACTACGATGTAGTTGTCAAATTATCCCTTCAAGGGAAAATTTTTCACATCGAATTTCCAGACTTCTAACTAGCAGATAATCTACCAGGATAATGAAGATTTAGGAAAAAATGTTTGGCGGCTGTAAGATATTCATATCTCCTGAAAAACCTCTTTTCAAGGGTTTAACTCGCTGCAACCTCATTATTCGATGGGAAACAGAGGTTGTGTCTAACAGCCCAACCTGGTCCTTTTTAATCTACTATCGGTTCTCATGCAACATTGTGGATAAAGACCGGTTTGCGCGTTTGATCTTAATCGGCAGTACATGGAATTGGGGCGATTTCCTTCAGGTTTGTAGATCATAAGTTAGAATGGGGCATTTTTGCATGCAAGAAGAACGCGTGAGTGTAATAGAATTGCACGTGCCGTACAAAATTCAACACTGAGCGCTAGTTTCCAACAAAACCACGCGGTTTGTGTTGAGACACACGGCATTCTACTTGCAGAAAGTATTGAATCAAAATATATGTCAGTCTTGAAAGCTATTTCCTATTGATTTTTGTCCCGCTGTTGCGTGTTCTTCATTCTGGGCAGCTAGACCCACTGGAGTCGAAGAGAAGCTTGTTAAAGAGAAGGCGAGCTCCGTGTTGAGTAGGATATTCTCCTGAAAGCCTTCTTGCATGACCCTTCTGTGTATTTCGGGGCATTGCCATTTTCCACAGAAAAGCTATAGAGAGCTGCAAACATGTTTCTGATCAGTCCGATGCTTAGTCTGTCGATTCGAGGGCATATTTCGTTCCCTAATGGTGACAGACAAATGTGGTCGTTTGGGTACCGAAGCAACCTAAAGTTATAATTAAAAACTACAATACATTTGGTTTGATACCGCCAAGTGCCACATGGCAAACTGATACTATCGAGAGTCAACAAACTGTTTTGAACAAAGAACATTAGAATTCATCTACAATGAGGTCAACGTTCGTCGACGAAGACGACTCTGGTGCTACATGGTGGTGTCACTGAACCAAACTAGTTGATACATTGCTATACAACGTTGTTTTCCGACACTTTGAGTAAAATAACAAGACTGTTTTGCAAAGGTATTGTTTGTAATGTTTGTGCGGAATTCTTGGTAATCAATCAGTTGACGTCAGCGGTGTGCTGATTCATCCAGTGCTTACTTCGCACAGCTTAGTAAGAGGGGCAAATAAAATCTCCTTACATGATATGGTCAGAACCAGAGCACAGCATATAGAGGTATTTAATTAATTCGATGGCTACGTAACGACTCATGCGTGTTCATTTCACACCATAGGTGCCCACTTTTCAAGTTGAAAGGACGTTGGTAGTGGACAATGAGCCACTTCCAATTGAGCGCATTAGAAGACTCCAAAACAGACTTGCTCTGTTTACTTGCCCCTTGTTTTGGTGTTCTGCCGGTTTCATGGACAACACTATAGTACACAAGCAAAGTTTATTCCAGTTAAGTCGGTCACAATCGAATGAAGTGACCATTGCTCATCAACAAACCACTAACAATGACCTTTCTAACAGTACTTCACAACAGCTTCTATTTTTAAGGCCTTGTTTGCCGACCCGCAGTTAGAATTACGCTATATGGCTATTTATACAATCATTTACCTCAGAGGTTTGGAAAAAACACGTTTTTTGTGCGCACTTTCGCAGATATCAGGTGATCAACCTCTGAAATAAATGTACCATTCGATCAGGCGAAGCGCACGAACCGTTCTTTTACGATGATACTGAACAGGTTGAAACACGGGTCGAAACGGGGTTAGTCTAAAATCCAACGGTGTGAAATAAAAACGTGGTTGAGTCGGTTTACACCGCAAATTGTCTTGATTGGTCTAATTGCCGTAGTTAGTTGACGTAGAGATCACCTCCTCGCAGGAAACGTTAGATCCTTTTCTCTATCTGCAGAATTTATTTAACGTTATCCACTGCTACTGTAAAAACTAATGACTTGTTGCAAGATGAAAGTGAACACTTCAGACCTGGGGGATGTTAACGGACCAACGAACTGCATAGTCAGGTAAATTTTATGGTTGGACTGGAGGAATAATTTCGTATAATACCGACCAAGCCACTCCCTAAAGGCGATAACGAACTGACGTTTTTTCCACAAACATTTTACCCGCCTGGGCGTTTTCTGGCGGCAGAGACTAGTTGCAATGGTACTCCGGATTTCTTGGCTTGATTCATCGGAGGTAGAAGCGCCGATTAGGCAATAATACTGCAAGCCTACCACAGAAGCATCCTGGTAGCCGTCGGCCAAAACAGATGAGGAATTTTCGTCCCCTCTAGCTAAACTCGAGGCTAAGCTCTGGTGTGGGGATAGGAAACGGTGGTGAGGTACCGTTCATCGCTTCATCCAATGTTCCCGTTTCGTCTCCTTTGTGTATGACAAGTTCCGACGAATTGTGCTGTATACGCTTCTAATGTGAACCATGACTAGGTTGGTTAGCTGGGATGCATTTTATCCACAGTGAGTATGACGATGACGACTGGGCGTGACAGTTGAAAACGAAACTTGGTCGCGGTCAAACAGTTAAAGAAGTAGACGCCCACCTCTTCGGTTCTTCGTGAGAGGGATAGCAATGGGGAGAACATCGGCAGGTGCAAGACTGTCTCATCTGTGGAAGGCGTACGTTACGCTGGATCTCCTGTGTCCAGGAGCTTCCCATGCTCCAGGGAAGCTCTTAGGTGAGAGGTGTAATGTAAAAGCCCTTTAAGAAATTTACGTTCATTTATCCGTCGCTTTCTCAGCTTTTGCTTTTTTTTGTCGGGATCCTATTCGAACGGCGGCAGATCGCCAAGCCTGTTCACTGCTTGCCTAAGAAACATGTCTAATTTCCGATCTACCCAATCGAGATGACAGCCACCCTCTATGTGTCAGAACGGATGCAATATAACATGCTTCCACGTATTATTAGTCTAGAAATTTCGAAAATATGACCATGTTCGACCCGGTGGAAATTTCTTAATGTTGCATTGTATCACCCAGTTCAGTTGTTCCTAGCGTTCGTGCAACTTGGATCTTTTGGATAAAGGCCTGGAACATTTCGTCGCATGTACCAAGTTCAACGGAAACAACAATGGATCATTCACACTACGATACATTCTAGCAAGGGAGCAGTAAAATGCCGGAGAAATATATTGGTATCCTCAGCTAACCCACTTTCCGATGTCCTTACAAGACTGAATTGCACATGGACGTCTCGATATCCGCACACTGTCTAAGATATTGGGATTAACCAAACGGAAAACAATTCCGAGTGGATAGTGGGCCCGGCTTCGTCACTTCTGGTGATGAGTTCACACAAACATTGCGAAGGCACCGAAAAGGAACTACTCCATTATTCGCTTGTACCATTATGAGTAGTATGTTTATTATTGTTCCTTTGACCAAACGATCTCCAGGATGCACAACTTGATTTGATGTACAGGCATGCTGAATGGGTTTCCAATGCCCACAGCAATAATTGTTAACTTCAGGGTAACCTCCCGTTTTCGAAGTTTACATGTACTAGAAAAAGAAGAATGGAGTTCTGATGTTTGTACCAGAACTCGTGACAGCTTGTGCTAGGTAGAGTCGACTAGTTCGGTAAGTCGCACGCATAAAACTCCGCTTGAGTCTCATGGGAATATCGAGTATGTTTCTTGTTGTCACGTATGATGCTTGCATTTGCGCGTAAAACCTAACTTAGCTAATACTTTTTAGTTTTTCCACAGGATTTTGTGTTAGGCTGGTGTAGCATTGCACATTTAGTTACGCATTTTCATCCCAGCAGTTGGGTTGAGGGTAACAGGAAACGCTTATTCATACAAGTAATTGACTTCGCCAAATCCAAAAAACCACGCTTCAGAAAACGTCAATCGGTACCGTTTGACACATTTGACACGTTTTCTAATTCCGACTTTTTAAACCCGGAAAGCGATGCTTTGGCCGAGTGGAACGGATTCGGAGAAAAATTGAATTGACGATGAACTGTTAATGGTGCATTATGAAACCACCGAAAATTTCCGGTTCTGTAGGATTTCGGATGCTGATTTGGCCGACAAGATTTGGGAGAACATAGACAAATTCACTTCCCGTTAATTCGTCCAAAAATGACCTCTCAGTCAGTTGTTTTTAAATGTTGAACTACGATCACAGTATGGAGTTCCCATCAAACTCAATGAAAAAAAAACAATGAATAATCTATTCCTATCGGTCTAAATCTTACCCTTGAAGCCAGAAGCCAAATATCCATCTGATTATCTACTGGTCCGAAATAGCAAAGTTAAGCACTAATAAACGTGTGCGGTATGTAAAAGCTGTTCGATATATCAACAGTAGGATGAAATAAATCCAACTAATATATGTAAAATTAGCTAAGCTGATTTTGTAGGATATAAGATCACATTGGAAGCTGTATGGTATTTATTGGTACTACGAAGATTATGTGAAATTATCTAATTATCTGTTTTCCACACCTCTTCCGAATTTAGTATCCATTGAGAAAACGGGAAACGCGGATTCGTCCTCGTGGACACAGATTAGGGTAATGCATCACTGACTCGTCAATAGCGCAGCACGGCACGCCACTGAGAGTATGGATTGAGTGAATACCGACTAAAAGTGCTTGTAGTAAGATTTGCTTCGTATAATCTACAGGACCATCTGGAAGACAGTGGATGGCGGCATTCATATACTTTTTTAGATAGTCATCCTAGACCAAGGGAGTCAAAAACTCGTCATCCTCAGGTGGGATAATTCGTGATGGTTCTAGCCACTAGATTTGCACATAAAAATGACGACTTTGAGAGGTTTTGTCTGCACATCACAGAGGATGCATTCTCCTCGTCTATGCAGACCACCACCACTGGAGAACGGAGACAATATGTGTTTGCATGCGAGATTTAAGTGAAACCATAAACTGGGCATTTCCGTTGGTTTCATTTGCATGGCACTGCCATCAAGATGGTTTATTTACTTGCTCTGTCACAAATGAATAAACACAGTCTCGTTTCCACAGACCTATCAAATAATTATATTTGTTTCTTCAAACGAATGCGTGCGATTCCTTTACGAAAGGCGTTTATTTCACGTGCTTAGTTGCCAAAACCGACTATTTTAGCATAATGCTATCGGTAAAAGGATAAAGGCCTTCACTGCGGAGTTGTTTATTTGAGAACCACCAACTGAACAGTTACAGACTATTGCACAGGGGAGCAAAACTATCATATGGATCTTGTTTACAAAACTGAATATCCATCTTCTCCTTGAACGCGTCTTCCTGAATTTTCATGAATAGTACTTGACTGTTACTCGAATGCAAGCAAATGCTACAAAGCGACCCCACGAATTCCGTAATAGATCGCACTTAATGTCAGTTCTGCCTTTGCAATGGTAAGCAATGCCTCAGAAACTGAGGTCATTGCAATCCGACGGACCGAAATTTCCTGTTCTGTCCGCTCTTCGTGGCCGAATCACGTGATGCTGTGATTTCACTCACGGGGTTGGCGATGAACTATTTGAAGTGTGATATCAATGCCCCAGACAGATGTTTGAGTGTGTTAGCCATATGAAAGACACGAATAGCCTATTTTTCATAACTGGTTTCAACGTGCAAATACAAACGATAGTACACCAGTGAAGACAACTGCTCGCCATATAACAACGTCCTGCAAAGTCATCGGAAATTTCTCGCAAACTGGTTACTTTAGTGAAGTAGACAGGGCGTGAAACACACATACATGATAAAGCGGGCTTACAGACTCGTTATTAGGCGTCAGAATATCGCTGTGCGTCCGTTATAAAATCACAGCTTGGGAACTAGAAAAACGGCACATTTGAGAGTGTGGTCTTCATCTGGACTAACTCTGCATGGGGAGTGCCTGTAGCTTTGAGGTTATCTTTCAAAACAACCGAAAAAAAATTATCGCAGATGTATGTCCAAGTAATGCTCCTTATGGAATACAAGCACGCAAACAAAGAGCCCGGAGCTAACGGCTGCAATGTCTCATTATATCCCACATGCGTATGTAGCTAATGTCTCAGTGAAATTGTCATTAAAGGGTCACTCGTGGTGTGTAAGGGTTATCCTGCTTAGAAATATATTGTTTAGAATTTCCCTGATGAGATGACACTCGGTTGATTGATAGAACCGGGCCACTAGGACATACTGCATCGAGCTGTGAACCTATAAAAATAGCAAGTGAAAATAATTCAACGAGTAGCGCGGATATTTGAAAACCGTGTGTATAACATGGAGGGGTGGAACTCAGCCAAGGCAATCAGCACGTCAGGCGAAAAGATGGAGCGATGCAAGGTTATCGTGTGCTTCGAGTAAGTCAGGATTCCCGTCTCTCATTCAGTGATACAACTCAGTGCGTCCACTAGAGATTAGTGTGTATTTATCCAGACCGTTTTCTTATATTAATGGTGGTGTGAAGAGATTTGATAATTTTCAGTAAATATTTCGTCCTACCAGTAAGCCAATCCATGTTACAAAGCCTGAAAGCACTGTATAGCTGTTTCACCCTTGTTAAGGACCATCAGCCGTGTGCATCTGATGAAATTCAGATGAAATTCAACCTTCTGGTCAATGGTTGAACACTTGACCGTTTGGTGTAAGCAGCTGACTAGCAGCTGGTCATGCTGAGAAGCCACTCGAGGAGCCAGTCAATACTTGATGACATGACGTGGAAAGGGTCATTGAAGGATGAGTGGCGCTATGCCATAAGTGAGGACTAATCACACTGCTAATCAGCTGATCCTGGCCAAACAGTTGGGTCGAGGGTGTGAAACTCTGAGTTTCATCGGATTCGCACTACTGATGATTCTCAACAAGGATGAAATGGCTTTTAAGTTTTTAGGCATAATTGGATTAGTGACGGGACGAAATATCTATTGGAAATCATTGAGTAATTGAACTATCATCGAGTGTTACAAAGCATTCTATAAATAGGACTTTGTTTCGCAATCTTGTGCTGATGGATTGGCGGAAACATCCTTTTCTTCTTTTGAGTGGTAACGTGCATTCAAGGTTCCACTGCACTCTAACCCGGGGGTTAACGTTGATGAAATAAGTATGCTGTCCAGGTGCGCAATTGTATCATATTCTTCACTAGTAGAAGAACTCACTGTGGGACAAGTGCGAAAGCTTCATATAGGCGCCAACTACTCTCATTTGCACACTAATTTGGCTTTGAGGAAACGCTTACGTGAATCGAACTCAATTTCTCGTCTATATCATGCTGCACAAAGTCACCCGGTGTTTCAGTTGGTACGATTTGCTTAATATTGCAATGCATTTTTCGGACATAACACATAGGACTAACGAAAATTCGAGGACTGCCCTTACCCGATGCGCCCCAAGAAAGACGAAACCAGTAGTCGGTTGTGGAAGAGTCTCCAGTAATCTTACGGGAGGTATTACCTACAGGTAATGGATGTGATCACAAATTTCACGAACTTGCGCCCTGATATTACAATACTCGAATATCCCTATGTACGGTTGTTTGCGTCCAGCTACACTTGTCACATGCGAAATGTTCCCGAACTCCCAAGAAAGTTGCCTCAATTGTCGTTTTATGAACTCGCTTTGCTCGGTCCCGTGTTAAGAGGACGACCAAACGCACTCGCTAAATCCGTGAGGTTAAATTCTAATGCAAGAACCAATAAACTAACGAAATCGTTCCCATCACCCCTGAAATGGAAGGCAATGAAATAGGATGTTAAATCAGGTCCAGGAAACCACAATTCTCGCGCCATGTACGACAACGACAGTCTGCAAAGACCCTACCAGTTAACAGTGCTGTCCATCTGTGATCATAATCGAAGCAATTGATTATGCGTTTCATATCGAACCTCGCGAGATGAGAGATCATACTGTCATACTCTTGTAATCAGAAGATCAATGTACGTTGCAAATTCTCAGTTGATAATCCAGTTGGGGGCGGGCTTGTCTTTTTATGCTCTTTATCAGAATCCGCCAGGCTGCAACAGAGGTTTATCTGGTTAGTAAATTGAACCAGTAGCTAGTAGAAAAATGCTTTAAAAAAAGCCGGCTCAATTTGTAGCTACTTGGTCGCATTACACTAAGCTTTGTATTCCCATTAGGCGGACTTTGTGTTCACAATGTCACAAATGACCCTATCATTCTTCTAAATTATCAATGTTATACAACTATTTGATCGTCAGGGGGTAACCGAATCAAGCATCCAAAGAGAATGGCGACTTAATTTCTACGAAAAGTCCACAGGCACTCCTGCCTTTACTCCAAACTGAAATATACTCTATGCTCAGTCCGAACATTTGACGACTCTTTTTGGACAATGTCAGGAGTGGAAGACACTAAAATGCTTTGACATAGTGGGTGAAACAGGAAAAAAGTTCAAATGTCACGCGAAATTGAGCTGTTTGGCAGTTAGAGGTTCGTCAATAGACGCTACCCCAAGGCTCGTGCCTAATGTGTACTACTTCGATTTGTCTGCGTATACATCAACTCCTCAGTCAGTTTCCATTTGTGACTACTGCTTAGCAGCTATTCAGCTCCTCTGATACTGCCGAAATCCAAATATCATGGCGGCATATACAATCGAATGCGGTTCTCTTGCTGCTAGCCTTGTTAAAATGATGTACTTGTAAGCATTTCAACCAAACGGTCTGTGCAGTCCATCCTTTAGGCGATGTTCCATTGACCTCTTGATTATCACCCACCTTGTATCAGATAAGTGCCTCGGAGAATGGTAATTTTCAGGTGTTTTGTTGCCATGGGGACCACGTGAATTCAACGCAAAATCCTCTGGCGAGTTCACATGAGAAAGTCGAAAGGTAAACTTACACATCAATAGGAATAATTACCACGTGTGGATTCCATTCACCTCTCTCTCTCTCTCACCTAAGATACTGCTTAACTTTGATGAGTACTTCTTGATCACATGGTGATTTGCATTTTGAATTCGTCATTTGAACACAAACGCATGAGTTGTTGAGCAAAGGCTTTTGCAAAGTGAGTGTTCCCTCACAGTTAAAATTTTGTTTACCCATATACCCAAATAAACAGTTCACTTATCATCACTTCCAAGTTGTGATCAAGGATCACACGAGGATCTGTATTGCAATGGCATGGCATTCAAATTAAATGTGACCTCGGAAGTTGCAGTGTCTATTTTCGTGACTACAGGATTTTTTGGAGGAAGCAACGATTAGAATTTCTAACACTCTTTTCAAGTGAAATCAGCTAAACAGGTTAGGTTTACACCAAGGAGAAAGTGAAATTCAAATGCCCCGACTTCCGGAGATTTTTTCCTTGAAAAGCATGGTCAACAAACATACCATATGTCACATGTGCCTATGAAGTTCACAAACTTTACAGCTACCCTACCAGAGGTGGACTAGTTGCCGGAAGTCCAATGAACCACCATACCACCGTGATCTTATATCAACAACGGATTAAATGTATCCACCCAAATGAAAGGACTGCTAACTATTTGAATCAGACAATAACCTAATCTGTCTACCAATGACTCCATCCCTCGAATGTCGAAAGGTTTTCCTGAGAGTTTGGACAGGGAAACCGAATGCCTCCAGGCTCACAAGCTGAGCTGGTTTTGAAAAATTGACTCGAAGTCATTTGGCGGTGAATAATGTACAGAATCAGTGAGTTGTCAGTGAAATTTACTCATTTGAAATGCGAAGATTCTTTAGGAAAGTACTGATACAATGGGCCCTCTCGCTGAGGAGAACATATAATCCTGTGCTCCATAGGCATCCACAATACCCTAGTCTGTCAACCAACAGACTTTTTTAAAATAGGATCTTTCATTCTGTGGCGTCTATTGACAAGCAGTCAACATTATTGCATTTCGGGCTGTTTTACCGACGTCCCACCATCTGCACCGACAAAAAAAGCATTTTTCTGCTTTGGGTAGAATCACATAGACAAGCCAGTCATGCACAGAAAGTGCCATGATGTTCTTCGTTCAAGGGCTTGATTTGATGTGACAAGACAGTCAAGTAAAAAAATGTATTCGGAGGTTGCTCAGAATCTGAACTCGTCCAACACTGCCTATGCTAAAAAACAAGTGGATTTGCTCACTGATTTAACAGTGAAATCTTGAGCTAACGCCGTTTCGCGCAGTCTGCTAAACAGCATAAATATGGTTTCAACCATCAGGGACTTCATTGAGTCAACTGGTGAATACTAGTAAGTAGTCTGTAGTCAATATAAGCCATGATTTGGATACGAATGACTTGTTTTCAAATTTTCGGCTTGATGACTCACATTTTTACTTTTGTTGTTTTGTATTATAGCTCTAGTATCAATTTTTTTCAATTCTAGTAGCGAAAATGTCAGTTTTACCGAGACTATTGAGTTCAACGATGACCGCATGCCTAAGCGGTAACTCACAGCAACTTAGGTGTCACCTAGAATATGTCAAACTAGTGAATCAAAGTATGCGAAAATAGCACCATTTTAAAAGAAAAACAGATGAAAAACAAGACACTACGCGAATTTTCTCACATTTTACGTGATTGATCAATTCGGAGGTAATGCAATTAGTACACAAAGCCAAGTGAAGCGTGATGATACCCACGAACTTGTCAGAATTAACTTAATTTGTTTGATGAGCACAAATTTGCATACCGATCTCGAACAACTATTGTCAGGTGTCGTACAGATTGACACAAATATGGTGTGCAGTACGTTCTCAAGAATCTTCATAAGGGTTTTACAGTTGGCGAAACCCAAGCCGTAAGTTGGAGACGAATGTGACCTACAAAATCTGTGTTCACGATGTGTACGGTCAGTGGCTTCACTAGTTTTCGACAACCTATGGAGATTTCAGTTGAACAAATCCTAGAATGTTTTGGTCGTGTCTAAATTCAAAGCATACGTAAGCAGTGAAGTTCGAACTGCGTCTTGCTAAACAACGAAGTTGTGTTCCGTCCACGTATGACATAACAAAGACCGGTTTTATTTCACTCAGAGAAATGAAGGTTGTGATACATGGTGTAAACTAAGAAAGGGGCATTACTTATTTCGATACATACATTCACTTGCTTATCAATTTGATTTTGACGAGGGATTCACCTGGAACCCAGCTGAACTGCTCGTTTATCACGTCAAAATCTGTCCACTTTGAGTACAAGTAGAAAACAAGGTTGACGGAGACTCGGGGGCTGCGCCTACCTGATCAGTTGCAAGTAGGGCGAAACCGGTCGTGAGCTCACGAGGAAATTTCAGCAACCTTATGAACAGTGCATTACGTCCATACAATATGTCGCATTATTTCGACTATCGTACCAACTGACATATGAGGTAGCCTGGTGCAGCACATTCAGTTGCTTAAGAACATGATAAAAGAGGGATTCAGCTGAGTTCCAGGTGAATCTCCCGTCAAAACCAAATTGATATGGAAATGGGTGTATTTGTCGAGATCTGTTCAATTTGGTTCCAAGTAGAACACAAAGTTGATGGAACCGTGAGGATTGCGCCTATCTGACGAGCCCCAAGGAGGACGAAACCGGCAATGGGCTGTTGGAGGTTTCAGAAACCTTATGAGTACTATCACTTTATCCTCTTTGGTCAAAGACAAGCAGTTGCCTATGACTCCCAGCCCATGATCGTTGCTACCATGGCGACCAAAAGGATGGAAATGCATCTCATGGAAGATGGAGCAAAAGGTCCACTCTGATCTCTTTATGGATTTCCCAGTGAAGCACCCCCATTCGGCCACCTACATTGTGATCGTCTCGGAAGCGCGATGAATAATGTGATTTTTGTAGTTCCTAAACCGACTTCCGTCAAGTGCTTATCTTACTTGCTAGCGTTGATTCAAGTGGAGAATACTGTTGGCCCCCAGCAATGTCACAGTTGTGCGACGCACTCCCTCAACCACGTCTAAGGTAGATCTTTTCCTCACCAACTCATCGGATTGAGCATGGACAAAGATGACTTCTGTCAAATGTTCGGGTAGATTGTGAAAATCTTGCCTTGACATTTAGTCACACTAAAGTCTCGTTTTCACCCGAGTTAAACGGTGGAGTATATGAATAGAAGTTTTGTCAACGATTTTGCACTGATATCACGCACTGATTTCGGGCCTACTTTTAGTCAAATAGAGATTTCAAGAACAGACGACGATATGCTCCGTCTACTGTTAAGCATACAAGGCAACCATAACACAGCAGTGAGGGTAAATGAACAGGTAGTGACCAAACATCCTCGATGTCTACTTGGACCGACGGTGTGATAGGATGCTCTTGAGGCATTCTAAGTCTCGTCGATCAATTATGGGTATTGGTTTATTTCGTTCTTGGTTATGGCTGGAGGTCGAATCTAATTCGCGCCCATTTTCGAGTTACAAAGCGCGGTTGATCGCTAACAAATCACAAAGTCCCTAGCAAATAAGAAAAAATAGTTTTGGGAGACCATGAGCATCACATGATTCATTAGAAAACACGAGTATTTTGAGTAGTACCTCTCTACAGTTGTAGGCAACTTAGGTCTAGAAAAAGTGGGGACAAAAATCACTCTATTTGGTTTAAAAGGATGTACTTCCGAAGGTCTGCTCTTTTAGCAGATTATAACATGTTTATTCATAGTATGACATTCGAGAAATCGTCACTGGAAACCAAAAAGTGCAACAAATCCAAAGAATAGGACCAAGTGGTTAGAGCGCGAATTTACTGACCGGAAAGTCCGTGGTTCGAACCCGGCCTCTGCCTCTCGACTTCCCCTGTCTAAGCTTCGACAGCCTGACAGTATCGCAGCCCTCATGCCTCATTCGTGTAACATGGCAGCTAGGCACCGAAAGGATGCTACAGCTAGACAATCTGAAAAGAGGATACTAACCTGGGGAATCTTGCCAGGAAGACCTAGTGTACGTTTTACCCTAAAAGAGTCTTCCTCAAAAGTATTGAGCGCCGTGTGTCTCGTGATGTCCTAGCTGGCCTAAAGTATCCAAGGCAGCGAAAGTCCTGGGGTGCTCAGAAACCTGGAGGGCGGAATCCGACAGGCTCTGACGTACATCACGCACGTCGTAGCAGCTGGAGACGTCGAAATATGTCAATGAATGATGCATATTGAAAACAACGAAAAGCCAGTCGAAACTTTTGAGACTTACTGCAAAGTCCGATTCGTAGATAGAGACTGACAGGCTCACCACGTAACGAATAAAGTATTCGCGGGGCGGATAAATGCCCCCTCTGTATGGCCTCGATACTGGCATTTCGATTGCGAAAAATGTACACGAGCATATATATCATCCCGGCCACTGATGTCAAATACATGCATGTGTAAAACCACTGTTGAAGTAAGAAAAAAAGAGAAGGTTAGATATATACTCTTGTCCGGACCTGCTTGTTGTTAGCACACTACGAAAAAACCAGAAGGGGCTTGCAATTGGACCACCGTCTACATTTTTCCAGGTTGCACCAGATGTATTCGTGTTTGAACATCAACTGGTCCTTGTTAGGGAGTCAGGACCCAAATGCCAGAGGTCCTTTGAAGAAACTTGAGAACCCAACCCCGTGCCTACCAGATGAATGCTGTACAGCGCTGAAAGTTACTAAAATAGACCACATACCAGTTAACTGGAAACAAATTCGGTGTCAATGACTACACTGAACAAGGGTTTATTGTTTCCGTCATCCATATGAGAATGAATCGGTGTCTCCAGGACCGGAGATATCTGCTTTCAGCACACGTAAGTGAGCTGTTGGCAATCAAACTACGACTAATTTTGACTAGTTATAGTCGACAAGACGTGCAACGATCAAACTAGGTGGATGTCTGTCAGCCTCTGTGTATTTCACGAAAGGCATGTTCGCGAATCCTTCATGGAAGTGCTTGTAGTGCTTCCAATGAACGCTATGTAGTTTAAACATTCCAAAGACTGGAAACAACAAGTGGTATATCTTCTTTGAAATACAATTCAATGGCAGAGCTTGAACGGCTCAATAAGACATTTCGATCAACTTCATCAATCTTCGCGGGTGCGTCGTCACTGAATAACAAGTTGAGACGTACAGAGTACTATGCATTGTCTTCTTTATGAGGTTTATTGAGTAGGCGGTTTTTTAAACCTATTCCAACGGATACAGGTCTGATGGGACCATGTTTTCCGTGCAGACGTTTCCTGTGTTCGAGATAACCTACGCTGTTTTCTTAGAGACACAAAAGTCTTGGAAAGAGTACACCCACTGTTCCATATCTGTTCTCTGCGGACCCTAGTTTACCATCCAAAGACAAGTCGGAGAAGGATATTCGAAGCAAACTACGGGGTCACTAAGTTGCGCTTTAGTTTATGCTCACGGTATGTTATCAGGTCGAATCTAAAAACTAAACTGCCTTGTCTTGCTTCCAGTTTTTACGTATGGTCACTTGAAGCTTGGGCTACGTATGACATACTGGCCTCACCAAGAACTGCCTATTGGAAAGAATTTTGGAAACTATCTGTGTGGAATATATGGCAGATGACACAGATGTCCTTCCAGTATCTTCACTTAATACCTCGTTAAATTCAACCGCGGAATGAATACAGAAAATGGATTTTAACAAGTCACGACTGATCGTAGTCTTCTAGCTAAGGCTACCGCGGTGATCTCCAATGGGTTGGCGGCGGCATGCTCCACATATACACGTGGTCAACGTCTTTGGCCTTCCATAAAACGATCACAAATATTTGACTGAACAGCCTTCATGGTTCTTTTCAATGGCTGACTCTTGACTATTCAAATAATTCGTGAGAACGTGAGTCATTTCGGTCATCTTACGTCCAATTTGACTCCCCAAGTACTACCAAAACGACCCTACAGTTGCATGCCAAAACGGAGACTACGGAACAAGTCTAGCATCAGCTTTATAGCCTAATGTCTATTCTCAGAAACCTGGTAACCAAACGGTTGAGTGGGAATGAGATCCCAGTTGTTACTAGCCACGTGTGTAAAAACGACCAAAATACACCTGTTTGATATCAACTTGTGTACGCAGGGAATAAACTGCGTATCACTATGTTATCCAGTACCACTTACGGTGCGTTTTGAGAATTTATCTCGGTGGCATTTGCTGCAGGTGCGGTTTTACACTAAAAATTGAAGTACACTACAGTTGATCCTAGCAACGTACTGTTAAACAAGTTACTGGTGCCGGTGTCCATCGTTCCGCCATCGTTTTTGGGCTTACAACAGGTCCCTGAACGTTTGTCTGCCCATCTTGTTCGCTTGGGTCAAGATTGGCCCCAGGGGTTTTTTCACTAAGAACCACATCAGTCTCAGTGGACCGCATCTGCGGCTGTCCCGCACTGTACACGGATTCCAACACTGTTGACCGGCGAATCCAATCCGACTATCGGCTATTCATTATTCTTATCAGTTAACTGACAAAGGACAAGCAAGGAAAATGCTCACTTTGTAAAGAAAGCTGTTTACACCAAATAAAATCCAGAAAAATAAAATGTTTGGTGTTCCCATCGGTGGCTTTATGCCACCAGGGACAACTGCGTATCCAATGAAACGCCTACTAAATTGCTCCAAAAAATTTCGTATGTTCAATATCCTTGGCCTATCTGAGGCCTACCAATACAAATGACATTGTCACGAATAATTTTGCACTATGCGCTGCTTGCTTGCTTTCTTCAGTGTTTAGCGATGTACGGTGCAACATTGTTTACTCCTAAGATGACCTTAATATCTCATAGACTCAGAGCATCAAACAGTTCTAGTCTAGAGGGAACTCTTGGGAAAAGAGAAAGTCGATTCTCCCAAAGACACTTACCACGAACGAATGTTCCAATTCTGCGATCCGCGTACCGGCGCAATAGAGCGAAAGTGAAAGACCGATTGCCAAAATAAGGAAGCAATACAACATGGCAATCACACGCTGGCTGTGGATTCTGAAAGATAAGTTGGTAGCGATAAAAACATGAATTTAGGGGAAAGTGGTGAACGTAATGCACTACTCATAAAATTGCTGGAAATTCTTCGACAGCCCACGACCGGTTTCGCCCTTCTTAAGACTCACCAGTTAAGCAAAGTCCCCGAATTTCCATCAACCTCATGTTCTTCTTAGACCCAAGTTGCAACCAAGTTGCAGACTAATCTGGAACCATCTGGAGCCCAGGGCGACGCCGGCCGTCTGCTGTCGAAGAATTTTCAGCAACCTTGTGGATAGTGTATTACTTCCATACACGCATCGTGATTTCTCAAACATCGTGCAACTGGAACGTGAGGCGGCCTGTTGCAGCACATTTAGTTGCATGAAAATATCATAAACGTGAGATTTAGCTGAATTCCAGTTAAATCTCCCGTCAAACCCAAGTCGGCATGCAAACGAATGTATATGTCAACATTTGTCGCATTTGGATTTAAGTAGGACAGAAATTTGACGGAAACTTGAGGACTTCAACTACGTGATCAGTTCCAACTAGATGAAACCGCTGTAGGCTGTAGTGAACATTATGCTCTTACGATAGAGTAAAATAAGCACTTTCTGAAGCATCGCACAGTCATGGCGGTGTACAATATCCCACAGACTCCAAAGCTCAATAAAATTATGTGATACAGGACTCACGAAGGGTTGCCTGTCTTCATAGTTAATGAATAACGATCGGACACTCGTACTGTAAGTGGTGTCCAAAAATTGGGGTACTTGATAAAGTTGTTTTTAAAGTAAATATTTGTTGATTTTGAGGTGCATATGAAAGCTGGAACTAAAAAATTCAAATTTATATCAGTGAGTTTAGGCTTTAAATTGGGCATATTTCACGCCACTTGTTTTTTATGTTTGGTGAAACATCCTCTTCGGAGCCTTCGTCCATACATATGCTTTTATCAGTGTACGCAGTCTGATAACCAAAAACGGACAACGAATAGCAATAACATTTCCCCAAACTCGATATTAATCGCATCCAGTAATGGCTAGGATACTCTCAAAACGACATTTTTACTATCGTTCTCGAAAAGCAAACGTCTCTTACCTCAGCAGAGGCAGCATTCAAAGTAGGCCTTGAATATGTACTAGCGGGAATGAGGTGAATCTAAGACCTACCTGAACCCTTGTACCCTTGAAGCTTACGTGTTACGTGGTACCGGCATCGTGGATTCGCAAAAACCGTTTTGCAATAAAAGCGCATTCCAGACTGATATAATTATTGCTACGCAAATAAGGTGAACTAAACATTCACAATTGGTTGTTGAATGAATTCTAGACCGTCATTCAAATAGTTTAGATAGTTTTGAAACATCTTGAAAATCGTCTTTATTCTCACAACCCGGTTCTTTCAGAGGGACTGGGTGACTTAGATTTTCCCTTATTGAACGCATGGGAGGCTCGAATACTTAATCGAATTTGAGGAGTTCTAAGAAATTCGGTACAAACTAGTGGATAAAAGTGTTTATTGGATATTACTGTAATTTTATTGGACAGATGCGAGACGAATGGTTTGCATTTAACTCGGGATGTAAAGAATCCGGCATAATTACAGAAAGCTGACATCTGTGTACATAATGAGTGCATATAAAGTTGAATACAGGGTGCTTCATCAGTCGGATACAATATGGTGACAAAATATATGATATTGAAATGTACGGAAGCACCCACATACCCCTTGGAGTCATACAGCGTATAACTAGCGGTGGAGACAGTTCTGCGATAATGTTTCATCTCCCTGAATTTGATTCGAATACAATGGTCTCTCCCTAGCGGGACTCGACAAAGTGAGCGAATTAAAGTAATTCGGGGATAGATGTGGTCATGTCTGACAACTACTTAAATAAACCAAGTAGAAAAACTGCAAGAACCTTCACTTTTGAAACGAAAATATTTTGCCACTCCACTGTATGGGGTTTTGTTTGCTGGGATATCAACGAGGAGTCTAATACCTGCATATCCCAAGTGGTTTCCAAATCCAAAGAGTCACTCTTCGTCGAACGGATGAATTTGCTTGTCAAGAAACGATATCAAGATCCTTCAGGCGTAATTCACTTCAATGTAACAGTAAAACATCTATTCAAAGACGGGTGCGTGTGTGCTCGTCTCTTACACCTGGCCATCGAACCGTGCGCGTGTCTGATGATGTGAGTTGATCAATGCCAAGCCCACAAAAACAATAGAATCCAGGTCAATGTAAGGTCGGATATAATGAATTGGGACAAACTGGTCATAAAAGCCCAAGAAGCAAGAGCTGATTTTGTTTCCTCGAAGACATTGACCGGAGTTGTAATGAACATCATCTGTGGCAAATTTACTTAAGTAGTTGTATGGGGGGCTTTATTCAGTGACTCAGAAGTGGAAAGTATCTGACCTAAGATCTCTAAAGGCCTCAGGAATGCAACACAAGCTTCAAAAGATGGATTGAGAAAGCTTTTGGAAGGATGGAAAAACAATGTACTAGTAAATACTGGTTGTACGAAGAAAATGAGCCAGGGAAATTTTACCCACGGTTGCTACCAAACGAATTAGTTGTGATCAGTAACGTGTGTCTTTCATAAGTTTTTAGATTGTTCGCGAAATGGCCCAAGTGGTCAGAGCGCGAATTTACTGACCGGAAGGTCCGTGGTTCGAATCCGACCTCCGCCTCTCGACTTCCCCTGTCTAGACTTGGGCTACCTGGCAGTATCCCAGCCCTCGTTCAACATTCGGGTGGCATGGCAGCCAGGCACCGGAAGGGTGCTACAGCTGTACGCTTTCTGTACGCAGTGTTCGCTGCTATACAAGAGGAATACGACGTAGACCTTTTCCAGTGTATGGATGTAATGAAACGGGCGTGAGTTAGTCGAGGCACATGAGATGATTTCAGTCTATCACTGCTCTCCTCTTGCTGTATCATCGCTCTTCCTTGTCTTTCGTTTTATGCAGTGAGCATTCAAAGATAGGAGATCTGTCTTGCATTTCCAGTGATGTTATCCAACCGCAGTTGTCGTTTAACGCAAGCAGCGCACTTCCGTAGCTGAGTAGTTTCCTCAGTACGGTAGCGCATTTCTAAGTAAGTTTTCTTTTGCTGGTCCGAACGCGTTAACCAATCCCTGCAGATCCCTGACTTGATGACCACACAGTCATAGTGGGAGGCTGTGTCTCACAATGACAACGTTTACACGTAGAAGATTTTATGAAAACTAGGATCTATCAAAACTGTATTCGATCGTAACAACGACGACAGTTACTGGGTCGTCGTTCGATGAGTCGGGCACCAACCAATCACATCGCTCAAGTGTGAACACGTTTGCCTGTTCAGACGTGATAATTCAGATGCGTCCAACGTGGGTTGGTGGAGTATTGGTAACACGTATGTCCGGGATTCAAATCCCGGCACGACCGTTGGATATGCAATGCTGATGAGCTCTAATAAGGGCGAAACTCGAGTCCAGTGCTTCTCTTTGGTGTGGACTCACCGGAATAATTACGCCAGAACAAGAGGACGACCGTTCAAACGAGCGTGGTGTGACTATGAACAAAGACTTTATTCATCTGTCGAATTTCACGGGAATTTATTTCCTTACCAATCCTGTTCACCTTAGCCAGCTCAGCTCCGATTATATTGTGCAGTCTGTCTGGGCTGTTTCGGGGTAGCTGATAAATTAGTTTGGAATGCTATCTGCATTTACGTCAGTCGATGGTGCGTGCCAACCCATTAGTAATGTACTACTATTGCACCAAACAATTCATGCGGTGCATGGTGATGCACATGTGGGAAAAACCAGTAATTTATTTCAGTTCTGTTCTTATAACTCTATGTTACGGACACCAGATTGTGCTATTATGCATCGGACTACATAAAGTTTGGAATTATTCAGTTTTTGACAAGACATGAAATGCGTTAGAGAGAAAAAGTGCGAATCAGTTTCGAGAAGTGGAGAAATGCCGCATTGATACGGATCGCCGAGGAAGGATCACAGTTCGTATCTTGTGTAGATTAGGTGGTCATGTTGTTCCAGTGGTTCTTCGAAGTGGCGCTCTACTACACACACTCCGCAAACGCTCCACGGCACGCGCAGTAGTAAACAACACGATGCTTTATTCCAAGTCATATCATGTGGTCCAGGGCTGTTAGTCCCCGAGAACGCAAGAACAGGAGAAAGTGATACATGTCGAGATTTAGGGTAATGCTCTTTATTACAATAGCCTTGCTTATGGAAGCGATGGAAGGAGGTACTCAACATTCTTGAAGGGTTCAACTGCCAACTCACTGTCTCTCTCCGGGTGTACTGAGAAGATAACCCTTGACCTTGACAAATCCACCAACCAAAGGTGCCTATGGTTGACACTTGATACAAGAAGCGGATCCATCCTATGCTGAGAGATCAAACTCACTGTACATTTGTGCATTTCTTGTTGGGAGAGTCAAACTGAAGGCGTCCCGTATAAAAATTGTATAGTCTACTGCTAGGACACGGGCGGTTTTGGTAATGGTGGAGAACAGGATCTTCATTTTCCAAGCCAACATGGTGCATTTACACCAATGAAATTTTTGAATACCCAAGAAGATTCTGCTGAATGGGTCATTTTTTTCGGTTCTGTTGTCGAATAACAATATGCTTGAAACTATCGTCTTAAAACTCAGTTTGCAAATTGTGATTCTATGTTGTTTCTATCTTGCTGATCGAAAGACGACTATTTGGGTTTATTGAAATAATGACTGAAGTAAAAGGATGTGTAAAGGTCATACACGACCGTTCAATTCCGAATTATATCTTCGGTACTATGCAACAGTTCGTCGCAATGACTTAACAAACTTGAAAGGACTAAAAGCAGTTGGTGCTGAAAGATTATGAATATACATAATGTATGTATAAGATACTAAGGAAACTTCATCTGTCACTCAACTTTGCACTGAACAAAGTAAGCCATTCAGCCCACACTTAAATTTTCTATTCACCGAGAGCGACCGGATGGGCTGGTTCATGGAGAGTAAGCTTATAGCGGAAGTATCAGGGAAGAAGCGAGTGAAAGAAACCCTTCCGAAATTCCCAGATTTGCAAGGGAACCAAAAATAATGATTTCATTAGCTAGGCAGATAATCGTTGGATGCAAGAAGTCTTAGCCACCGCTGTGGGGTGGTCAAATATCCCCAGCGACATAGGGATAGTGGTGGTTGGGTGCATTGCGCGATGTAAACCTCAGGCTGTCTGGTGGTTTTGTTTTCATTCCATTACTAGACACTCAGTAAATCCGGTAATTTGGGGTAGACCATGTTTCGTAAGCCCTAGCTTTCCGAAGGTTGATGCAGTCCACTCGTTTTCATGATCATAAACCGTTGTAGGTAGAGATGGATCATCATAACTTACGTACCGGTGCGTCGTTCTCCCACCGGAGCCTCGCTAATCAACCGCGATAATTGCAATAACGGTCTGCTTACACAACTGAAAGCACAATTTGTCCAGACTACCCAACCCCCCTTCCCGATGCAATCAGCTGATACCGAGCATGTCTGTGGTTATCTAACAGCTTAAACAGATTGCTTGACTGAGCATTAACCCAGTGAATTACCCGATACATGCTGACATGAACTGAGCGGTCGCAAACGCCAGACCCAAAGTCTTGTCTAACCGTGTCCCAGACGTGTATTCACCAAGTGTTCATACCCATATTAGGCCGCATGAGGGATCCCATAGTATTATCGGAGGAGGCAATGGTGTACCAAACCCATAAATACTGAGTTTTATGTTGAAGGCATCGTAATGCCCAAATTATCGCGTCAATAAGGTATTTATAAGTTTGCCATTGAAAGAGTTTTGCTTGAAGAACGCAGTAAATCCAACAAGTGCTTGATTGGAAGTCTTTTGGGCCATACAAAACTATCCCTTGCATTTTGAGCCACGAACTACAACTAGGCGTTATTCAGCTCACAGTATCCTTATGTGAAAGGCATTACGTGTTTTTTCAAGATACTACTGATACGAATAGTATGATAAGAAATGTTCGAGCAGAATCCGAAATTCGCTGCGTTCTAGATCCCCGTAAGATTTTCATCTCCCAAAATCGATGAACGACGGGAAGAAACTAACAGAGCGGAAAGATACTACGTAATTTTCATGGTTATTGAATGGTCTTTCTGCAAAAGACGACAGGGGTCAGAAGATTTTGTCGCACTAGAAAAGCACAGCATACAATTCATTTCATCGTTCGGAGAATATGACATCTACTGAGGACGATTGGAAGAAGTCCATAGAAAATATTAGTCGAACGTGAAAACTCGGAGGCTACGCGTGATTCTTTATTCGTTTAGCTGACTTAACACACCCAACTATACGATGTTGTTATGCTTGCACTATCCTGATAAACAAAAGACATCGCAAAGCAGACCTATTTCACCTTCAGAATGAAGTGGCTAACTAACTGAATAATGAATAAAATAAAGGATAGGACAAGTAGAATACTGCAGGAAGTAGAATGATAACAATGCTGATTAGGGCTGGACAGATGTGATGTAACGGATAGGTGTAGTGAAGAGCGTTCTGTTATTAAAGACGTCGTAGTATGAGGTATAACAATTGACTGTGTGTGATAGAATTTTTTGCCAACATTCATTGATACAGCAGAAAGAAAAGATGTTTGCCAATTTTCAAGAACAATGGTACTGCTGAATTGTTTTTTAGACTGCAAATCACCTAGATCTCGGAAATACAACAGAACCTTTAAGATGTCCAAAAAATCATTCTGAAGTTATAAGACTGAGGTTATCATAGAATGAATGTTGATAGTCGTGAATCTGAGTGTGTTTCCATGTAACAATGGGCGACAAACTCTAGTGAAACACTGATCAGTTCCGGAAATTCGCGGTAATATGCAACTGTCTTGGAGATTTTGACCATTTAATTTGGAGAGTTTCGTCAGACCTTTTTAAATCAATCTTGGAAAATGGTGATCGGGGACGGTGAACGCCGTAAAACATGCCGATTTGTGAGCTCTATTTGAAGTGCTTTTAAAGCGAGGTTATCTAGAGGCTAGGAGTAGAACCCTCATAGGATAGATGGACTAGAAAACTGCACAGCCAGAGCGGCCGGTTTATCACCAAATGAGTATTTATCACGGTAACTGGCATCCCGAGCAATTTTTGTAATGTGTTACGATGGAGAGCAAAGAAAGACCTAATTGTGAGATATATGGACGAAAGTTATCATTGAACTCCACTGTCCGAGGACTGTGTGAACTCTCCCTTCTGGGAGAGGTTCTAGTGTAAATGGCAGAACAGAGAGGACGGAGCCACGGTAGGACTAGACAACCGAAGAAGATGTGGTGGACCATGCTACGCTACCCTTTGAAAGTGGAAACTTCTCTCCGTCAGTTTGCTCCACTTCATCAGACTCAATCGTTCAAATCATTTTGTTTACTTCTGATATCCGTTACCATATTCTGCCATATACATGTTTCCCAATGACCAAAACCTGGTCCTTTGGTATAAGGGGTTACAACTTAGATCAGCCAGATTAACAAAATTGGTTATCTGATGTGTACTAGTCGTTTCGATGTCAGTCTCTTGTAATCATTCGCATTTCAGATCGGATGATCTGACCGTCTTATTTGATCCCATATCTTATTTGTGCAATTGCCATCAACACACTTTGAGCATCACTACCTGTTACGACTGTTTATTTCTCAGAACTTTTTCGAATCATCCATTTGAAGATAGTCGGGCTGAGAATACCAGCAATTAGGGTTTGTGTTCATTGACGTTCCCGATTATTCTCATAGGACTTGGGTTCGACTATGTATTATTCTACCCTGACCAACTATCCACGCGTGATTCAACACGCTGGGGTCATTCGATCGCATGCATCGCACCGGGTCTGTCCAGAGCGAGTTAGGGGAAATAAAACTCGCAACCATGTGAAGCGCACAAACAAGAGAAAAAGCACCTCGAATTGCTTCAAAAATGAAATGAAAAACAAGTGTACAGTGCATGTGGCTGTTATTAGTTTGTCTAGATTCGCATTGTAGTTGACCTCGAAAGGTCAAGTAAACAATGATTGTGCTTCCGGTGTGAGATTCAACGTAGCTCATTGTCAAGTGTGAAATTAAGAGCAAATGGCTGATAAACAAAGACGTGTGAATACTCCACATGTGGCTTGTACTTAAATGTAACTGCACAATAAATCAAACCATGGGTTGCTTTGTCCCCATCAGGCTTAGCCATTTAGAGCGACATGTGATCCACGAAAAAGAAATAAGGATGCTCAATGAACACGTCGTATTTTCCGAAAAGGTATCCCACTGTGGAAGTCATTTTTATCATTATGGGTGGTGTTTTTTCGATTGTCTCACATTTGTTAGATGAAATATAATGCACGTTCGATTAGAACCCCATTTTAGAACATTTTTCTGCCAGCCGTTGTGTGCCAAAATATGACAGTTTATATTGAAATCAGATTACCATTCGGTTTCCGCGATATGTGCTGTTTACTGTCCGAATTAACGACATCTTTCATACTCGACTTATTTCAAATCATCGAACGTGCGATAAGTAAGCACTGAGGTCTTGAAGCTGCAAACAGCCATTATCCATTGAGGCAACGGCAGAGGAAATGTAGCATATGGTGACCAATGTGTTATGGTCATAACAACTTGTAACTAAAGATGCCTTCATTCCAGGGACATACAGCTTTGATACTTTGTGCTGCTACCCATCACTTGCATGTAACGTCTTGTCCTTTCCATGCAATTTCACACTGACGTTGTGATCCTGAGTCTTTTGTATCATTCTAACAAGTGCTGTGCAGAATTCTGGGCTCGCTCACGAGTCGGAGTTTGTTGGGAAATCATCCAACAGAAGGTACAGCGCTACAAGTTATGCAAAGATGGAAACTGTGAAATTCGCCCATCTAGCAGTTGTGTCGTGGATATGATTAGGAATCCATCAACCAAACGAATTCTGGTCACGATGAGAGCTTGCTTGGCCAAGTGACCTTTGTATTTGTATTCGCATGACCCAGTTCGGTGGAAACGAATAATTAATGAATCGAAAGGGGAAATCAATCCTGAATGTGACTGTGCGGTAGCACAAAGCTTTTGAAGCGCTTTCGAAAGCAAAGAATCGATAGTGGTTCAGACGACGGAAATGGCCACAATCTTGAGTGGATCATTGTTGTCGTAGATTTTTGCCCGACAGAAAGAAATTCGGAGGTCGAAATTCCAATCCAGCAAACTGGCGAAACAACTGAGGGGTCCAACCTAATTCATTTAGCTTACGAGCACCATTTCCCATAAAAAATCATTCAGCTTTAGCACTCTTTTGGTGCCTAACTGGCATGCCACCCAAAGGTTGCACAAGGGCTGGGATACTGCCAGGTCGCCCAAGCCTAGACAGGGGAAGTCGAGAGGCAGAGGTCGGGTTCAAACCACGGACCTTCCGATCAGTTAATTCGCTCTCTTACTACTTAAGCCATCTTGCCCTTCCACAAGCGACCTACTGAATACTGCTCACTTGCCTTAACGTACAGTAAGGACCTGGTTAGCTGACTAGCTTAGGAGGATAAAATGGCCTGATTGAAAGTATAGTCAACCTATGAGGACCAACACTCTAAAGCCGAATTCTCTGGTTGGCATGCATAAGCCGAGAGATAAAAACTGTTCCCAAGGGTTGGAAAAACAACGAAACGAATCGCTCCGTATGAACATCCCACAGACTTCATCCCATCTTTCGACAGAGTCAACCGAATCATTAAGGGGTAGCTATCCAGGTTAACTTCATTGATTTTTTTCACCTTGGGCTAAAAACCCGAGTATGGACAAGAGGAACTACCAATGAACTTGGAAATCTACCTCGGGGTGAAACGTTCATTCTCCAGGATAAATGAGACCTCATTTAAAAAAAAACATTCGCGCAGAGACATTTTGCCACTGAGAAAATGGAGTTCGTACTAAGAAGGACCGGGAATCCGTCTACTGGAGCAGCCTCCAGGATCGTGCAGAAAGCCACAACTTTCGACTGAAAGCATCGGATGAATTAGCACCCGACAGAAAAGTCTGAATGACGGATGTGAGCGGGTTTGAGACACTTCATAGCAAGCAAGGCTTAATGTCTGATGAAGCGTTAATCAGGTAGATTTTGCAATACGCACATTCTTTGGTAGGATCAGCGTTGTCCATCACCAGCGTAACCGATAGCGTAATTACTAAACCTAAACGAACAGAGCTAAGGTAGTCCCATTCAATTTCATGATCACACTACTTGGTATGTTGTGTCATCCTAAGGAAAACAAATTCAATAACCATGTGTACCAGTGTTCATTGTTATGCTATCATGTTTAGACTGCTTGAGGGGTTGAAACAGACCTTTGCGCGTCCGCTTACCGGTCGTATTCTATCCAGTGGGGGTCGACCGCAATAGCTTGCACTGTATCAAGCTCTGTCCAAACTGCTTGTAGCTGTTCTGCAAAACAGAGAAGTTCAGTCTGTCAAACACCATTGGTAGCTTAATCCGGTTTGAATACCCAAGCAACCATTTGAAGGACCGGCCTGAAATTGGAACCCAACACTGTGTAGCGGAGGTGCTCAGACCAGAATGTAGAACGTATGTACAACGGTCCTCACTCCCTCGATTTAAAAAAAACATCTCGATTGGATGTTTGACGATAATGACGGTGAGAAAAAAACATCAGAGACAGGTTGTGAAAAAACACCGATTTGAATTCGAGCCCCCCATCCACAAATCCAGTGTGGAAGTTGAACAATTGCGTTTTTCTCAATGGATAATCATGCGTGTTTGCTTACAGAATGGATGATGTAGGTGACGCGATCTAATCGATAGCCTGCGGTGTCGCCAAGTTAGCACGTCCCATCACAACCCACCTGAGCACTGTCTAACTGAGCAGACAACCTGGGCAGGTTGATCACAACAGTCTTTTTACTGGCTGAGAGAGATTTTAGCAGACTGGTCAAAGTTATGAAGTTAACGCTTGAAATTTCAGTGCCTAGAGGAGTAAAATTCTACACAAAAACTGCACGCTGTCTGTAAAAAAAGTTGTTCTGATCCCGCGAATCTACGCGAAAGTCGCTAGCGGAGCAGATATAGTATGCTGTTTTCACCGCCATTTTTTTCCACATTCCCCTATCAGCATTTATTTTTGGAAAGAGTCCATCGGGAGAGACCATATTTGGTTGCGTAAAGGAGAGGTAACTAATTAAAACTGACGTGACATCATGATCATTCCGCCATTCACTTGTTTTATCTGCCTGTGTGTTTTTGATCACTAACTAATTTGCTCCTCCGTACCTGACAATTATCTCGCTGCAGAGGCCACGACGTCCCACCTTGGGCGCGTGTTATTGTGTGTGTTCGTGTATTGTTCGTGCCCCATCCGCTGGCCTGCTCTGACCTGATGATGTCTGTATGAACGCACCGTCAATCAGAATCACGAGACTGGCCTCGGAAGGGACGACCTCAACCCAACATCTCCTTCGTGGTTATCTGGTTTTTCAACCTTCACATTGCGCTGTGAGGGTTAGTGACAGATTTGCGCCATTGTTAACGACCAAAAAACGTGGAAAGTTGAATGTACTACTCATAAGGTTGCTGAAAATCCATCGATAGCCCACGACCGGTTTCGCCCTTCTTGGGGCTCATCAGATAGGCACAGTAGGCAGCAGCACAGTCAGCTGCAGCACATTCAGTTGCCTGAAAACATCATAAACGAGAGATTCAGCTGGGTTCCAGGTGAGTCTCTCGAAAGAACCAAATTAGTTTGCAAATGAATGTATATTCGCTAATTTCGTGCAATTTGATTTCAAGTACAACATAAGGTTGACGGAAACCCGGGGACTGCGCCTACCTGATGAGCACCAAGAAGTGCGAAACCAATCGTGAGCTGTCGAAGAATTCTCAGCAACCTTATGAGTAGTGCATTACGAATATACATGTATCGCGGTCAGACAATTGAAGTTTATCGTATAATTTTGCCTAATTTTTTGTACACAAATTCATTAAATTTCGAACCCGATTCTCCCTTTTGATAGTCGAGACCATCACTCAAATTCCCATACCGTGAACCTCAATATCACTTTGTAATGTACTACTCATAGGGTTGCTGGAAATCCATTGACAGCCTGTGAACATCATAAACGAGAGATTCAGCTGGGTTCCAGGTGAGTCTCTCGAAAGAACCAAATTAGTTTGCCAATGAGTGTATACTCAGTATCAATTCTTGGCCAATTAACCTCACCAGGGTGCGCAGCCGAAAAATTTCGTCGAGCAGTGGCAGTTTAAACTCAAGTTGAATCAGATGTTTAGTTCAAGTGTACACATAGTTTACCAAAGAGGGGAGCAAACTCACATATTACACACTGTTTGTGATGAGGCACTTTCCGATGGGTTTAATAACCAGTCTGAACGAACTGCGGATCACCATGCACAGGAGGAACTACACTCTGTTGAAGGTTGACTATCCTAAATAAAAGTCAGCTGTTTGATAGCATACAGGTGTCTCGCGTCGAGCTCTGAATACTGTTCTTTGTCAAGTTTCCCCTACCGATGTACTGTACTTCCCATCGAATAATAACAGATGATTTCAGATGTCTGTGGGTTCGGGTATCTCCAAACCCGGCTAACATAACACAATAGAAAATATAGCACGAATTTTCAAATCCACAGTCAGCGAACAGTGTGCGTACACCGGACAAGTCTGTCAACTCTAGATAGATGTACCGCACACATCAAGATGCGTGCAGCGTTGAATACTGCACGATTAGGGTAGTTGTTGATGTACTAGTTTTTGGGATGGACAGAACTTGAGCAGATCTCACGACGACTGGTCATTGTTGGTTGACTTGGCAAAACTGAAAGCTAATCATTTATAGAGCTCTCTGGCTATGGAATCAACAGAGGTACTTGTAACCGAGTTCGTGTTCGCCTAACCTGGCTTGAATTTTTGTTCACGAAAGTACATCCCATCGAAATTAGCCAAATGACGCTCACTGCATCCAGGTAGCCCAAAATTAACCCGAATTAACACTTGGGTGCCTTGTTTTTGGCTACCGGCCCACTTTTTGCATCTGGTAGGACTAACAAAGGCTCAACAGAATGTCTTACTTGTCTGGGTCGAAGTAATTCGCACAAAGACCTTCCGTGATTACTGGTCGACAGCTTTCTTTCTGTCGAGCAGTCTAAACCTCGCAGTACACAGAACAAGCCCAAAATATAACAGTATGCTAATTTTTTCTCTTCTGGTCTGCTCAACAAGTCACTGAATCACAGAGGAAAAGCAGAAAAAACTGTTCACGACAGAACTGTCTGACTAAAATGAGCTTCGACAACACACTGAGTGATGATGAACCGATATCGAGTGAAGGACGCCTAACAATCAAACGGCCGAAATTTCGTTTGGTGTTTTATTGTATTCGTATTTGCTTGTACCTAGGTTGACGGTTAATATGGCAACAAGACTAGTTCAAACCGAACACACTGTTAGTATATTGGGAATGCATATAAGACACCTGGTAAAATCAACAAGCATGAGTAGGAGCGATTAGCCTTGTAGTATGCTCAATATGGCATGAAGCTGAATCGCCTTCCATTACGGCCGTATCGATCAAGACTTCGACTGGTTATTTGTTTCGTACTTGTGCTCCAAATTGTTCGACATAATTAGAAACAGTCAACTACTTGAGTTTCTTCCTGTCCACTGGTGTGCTGAAAACATCGATACATGGAGGACGTTTATAGGAACATTATCAGTTTATTACTCACACACTTGGATGTGTTACAGGGTGCACCGACTGCGAATTACGATTAAAAGTCACTCCAACTAGGCTGTTGGATTAATTATGACGGATAATTGTCCAGTGAATCCCCACATTTTTACCTCAGCCGCACTGCAGCACTTTCATATGGTCACAACAAACATGCGAATGAATGGAAATGTCATAATCGAGGCGTGTCACCTGCAATCAGTCTGAGGCAACGCACACGATAGCTCTGGGCTCTATGGTGTAATTCCAATGGTGGTGGTACGTTGTCCGTGTGAGGGCGCGCCCAGACAGAAGATTAAGCACATATGCAGAGAGTGACGCATCCCCAAGGTCACCATCGGTTCGACACGTCCGGAAAGTAAGTGAGTCGGCGGCTCCCACCAAAACACGGCTTAGCAACGCACGACCAGCGTAGTGGGCCCGACTGTTCACGACCGGAACACCACTATTGGTTGTACGGAACGAACAAGTGAACGACCATATTTGGCCAATTATTCATCCTATATATTTACGCAGACGCTCTGTATGTTTTGTCCTGGCAATACAGCCGTGTCCCCAGTTCTCTGTCTTCTCCTTATTGCGTAGTCTGGCAGGCTCAGCGCAGGCGTAACCCATAGACGGCTACCGCAAGATACAACAGTCCGCTGGAGCATGCCACGAGGATGATTGCCTTGGTCGAAACCCATGACTTATCAGTGCCTGAATAAGGAAGCATAGTAGCGACCGCAATTGTCCAACTGATAGATAACCTTATCACTAAATATGTATTTCCCGTCATTTTGGGTTCCCTTTCTCGGCAAATTCGCAGTGTACTTTCCTGTTCCTACTTTCCTACTTTCCTGGCCAGTAGTCTCATCTGTCCTGTCGAAAACTTTAATCCTTTAAAACGGCAGTCTGGTTAATCAACAAAACTGGTGTATTTATGAGTGACGCAGCGGTATATTTCGTGGTCGCAGCAAGCAGTGAAAGGGGTGAGCGTCAGTGTACGTTACAAAATAGTAACTAGGTTGTATTCTCACTTTCCAGCAACGGCATTTATGACAATTCCCCTGAGTCATCATCATCATCATCATTGTCAGCTGTAAGAACCGCATACTCGTCGTACAGTGGTTGTAGCT
>NW_008752044.1:262555-272107 GCF_000715545.1 Opisthorchis viverrini | reverse complement strand
CCAGATTCGGGCAATGCTCCGAAGACATCGATGGTCAAACACTGAAAGTCTTTTGACGTCCTCGGCGCGCAGCGGCCAGGTTTTTGATCCATCTAGTAATATGGAGCGCACCGCAGCATTGTAAGCTCGACCCTTGACGGAGAAACTGATGTCACACCTACGCCACAGGTGACGTAGGTTCGCAAAAGCTGCTCTGGCCTTCCCAATCCGGATGGAAATATCATCATTCCCCTGAGTCGGATTATGTTGATTTGGTGGATGGGCACAGAAAACATTCCCAAGTACTGGCTAGTCAAAAGTCGCCAGATTTACATAGGTCTGCTGAATTAAGTCTAAAAATCCAGGATTCCAGAAATTTCGTGGACTATGCATCCTTGTTGTTTTGAGGCTTTTGTGGATACCGAATCGTTTTAGATGGACTGCCTGAAACTTACTGCTTAGAATAGGTGCTTCTCAAATATCAGCAATTCGTTGCTGACTGATTGGACGGTTGGATGACAGACTGTCAGTGTACTGATGGGAGGGCATGCGAGCAGTATGTTTTCTAGTAAATCCGCTTTGCGTCTCTTAAAAAGTGAGATATATTACAGAATTTGCGGAGCCGGTCTGTAAAACTTGCTCGGACTTGAGGAACAGTCAATGAATGTCCAGGAAAGTTCAGGAAGGCGCGTTCAAGGAGAAGATGGACATTCGATCTTTATGAACCAGTTTTACTTCCCTGTCCAATCGTCCGTAACTGTTCAGTTGGCATTTCCTAATAAATAACTCCGCAGCGAAGGCCTTCTTCCTTTCATCACTAACATGCATTTTGATAAAACTGGTCAAACTTCGATTCTGAGAACCAATTACAGGAGGAAATATGAGACTGAATTCATTGTGGTCTTCGTAGACAGGTAGGATTTTTCGTTCCGTGTTAGGCTGTGCTGGAACCATTTAGATAAGAACATATTTAACCGTTTTATCAAAGCCCTCAGTGCATTAAATGCTAGAAGTCATTGAAGGATTGGTTTGCTTTGCCGAATTGTTTGTGAAAGCTGTCTGTACCCGACAAAGACTTAACAGCGTTCAAGATGTCTCAGTGGTTAAGGCGCGAACTTCCCGATCAGAAGGTCCGTGGTTTGACCCCAATCTCCGCATCTCGACCAGTTCTGTCTTGGCTTGGACAACCTGGCACTATTTCAGCCCTTCGGGTGGCATAGCAACTAGGCACCGGAAGAGTGTTGCAGCTGAAGTATTATTATTGCAATCATTACTCACTTAACAGCCACTATCCTTGAACGTTTGGTCTTCCAATGGGAGTCAGTTTATGCCTTATGCTAAGTCTAGCTAAGATGAACTAAAGTTGACATGCATTGAAAAAAAACTACCTAAGAACATTCGGTGCATTTAGAGTGCAATAAGGCCATACTGAAAGGGTCTTGATTATCGGACCATGGGAAACATACTACTGCGAAGTAGTAGGACAACTAGTTACGAACGGATCGAAAAACAGTCGTGAGGACTAAGTTGATGGAAGACTGGTGTTGTCACGATTCAACTACTATGCGGCCGGTTACCAGTGCAAACCAAATTTCTCTCGAATCATGAGGCAGTCGACTTCTCTGTTCGCACAGATCACCAATCCTATCAAATAACTGTCGCGATAGTTCATAAAACTGAAAACGATACCTTGGTCCGTAGGACCAACTTGTTGGCACTGCAGTGACTGGACGAAGTGCCATATGATTCAAATGTATCGTTGGGAGCATTTAAAATCACAGTGTTTCAAAACCCCCCACCAATAAAAATATTGTGGGCCAACTAGTATGTACGAACCTTACACTAATTCTCGAGAAGTACACTCACTTGCAAATCAATTTGGTTTTCACGAGAGACTCAAATGAATCTGTCGTTTATGATGTTCTACAACTGAATGTGCTGCATACAGGCCGCCTCGTGTCTCAGTTGGCACGATATTCGAGATATCGCAGTATATTTTCACACAGGAAACTACACTACTTCCCTTAAACCAGTCACCAGTAATAATCATTTGAATTTTCACCGCGAAATTGTCGTACTGAAAAATAACGCCTGTTTGAAATTATCAGCCAACCATGTGTTTAGTCCAGATATGAACCTATTAAAAAACTTTGAGAAAAGGTGAAAATATTCGAAGTATTGGAAGATTATCAAAATTAAACAATAGTGATGAGACCTTTCGTAATTCTTAGCACATTGCTGGCTTCCACTTATACAGTGGACGCCTTGTAGCAAACCGCCTGGTGTGCATACAACCTCGTACCCATGTGACCCTATATTTATTTCGCATCACTACATATACGCTCAGCGCTTGCATTTCTTTATGTGATGAAAATGTAAGATGAAATGATCCCGGGGCTTTTTCATTTATTTTAACAGGTATATTCGGAAAGTCGTGATTCTAGGTCGGACTGGATGACGTATTGAAAAACGTGAGCGTACAAACTATAGATATTGGAGTAAATAGAAAAAAACATGTTGGTTGGGCGTTTAACGTTAAAATGTTAATACCTCAAGATTACGACCCATTAGTGTTACAAAATTAAATTAGTATTCCACTTGCGCAACTCACTTCGCTTTACGAGCTGCATTTGCTGACATTTTCAGTTCATTATCCGATTTCGACGGATTTCGTTTGACTGACGAGTTTGACGTCTTTGACAAGCTACCGCTAGCATTTCTTTTCAAAGCTATCTTCATTGTGCCGCTGTGTGGGCTTCAGACAGTCCACTTCCGACTTCGAACAGGCAAGAATTAACGTCCGCGAGCCATGCACTCCACAGGCTGAGATTGCTTTCCTTAAAAGGTGTAGGATCACACAAGGTGCGAGTCACATCTACCGTGGTTAGTCAGTTTTGATTGGCCAGATCAGAGTTCCTGTGTCACGCTTGCACATCAGTTGATTTAGGTTCCTTTCGCATTTTCGCCTCATGTTTGATCGAGCTGGTGCGTATGCTGCATCCCAGACACATGTGGCCGACCAATCGGATTTGTGTGACAAGGTCGGCTTGCACGTCGCGGCCAAGTGTGAGATTGAGTATTAACGTGACGCGGCTGTCAAAATAGACACGTATTAATTGCTGGAATTACGTGTAGGGCCATCCATTTTTCAATAACGCAGTCGTTTGTGAAGGGTGCAGACAGGATTTCACGGCACACGTGCACAAGGTTTGGGAATCTCCAGTTGGCCACTTTTGACCATGCGGAAGGAAAGGTATGACAGTCGGTGCGAAATAAACTTTGGTCCAGGAAACGAAAGCAGAACAACTTCGGTGCGACACATTAATTAAATAACTGTTGCAGCGGACATGGCGTGAGAAACGATCCCAACTAAATTCCAGACGGATTTATTAGTTACGACACAGTGAAGGGTACAGTGGGAAGAATTCTCGAAAAAAGATCGGGTTCAGTTCTACGGCGTCGGATACAGCTCCTTTTGATTGATAGGAATAATGAAATGGTCTCTATGAAAATAGCTGAGTAAATTACCGCGAAGCATAGACACACGTGCTAATCACGTGTTGCGCGCTATACTTTCACTGAAAGAATCGTCCACTTAATAACTAACTTCTGGGAATGACGATGATTTACAACAAATTATTCGCCTAAAAGGAAACAATATACGAAGATGTCGTTTGTTCTATGCAAGTTAGAGTTCAAACATCACAATGCATCGTGGAAAGCAAGGAAGAGAAAAGTATTACGATGCTAAAGCAACTTCAATTGTACCTGATAAAATAATGAAGAAGGGTTGATTTGAAATTCATGCCATTTTTACTAGATTGCACTAAGAAAGGTGTATTTCATTTTGTTGCACGTATGGCTTACCATGTATCCTTTTTGGTATTTGGTTTGAGTGTGAAAAAAAGACAAGTCTCGTGATCCAGTGAGCGACTGTGAGCTGAACAGTCAAGTATATGGGTGACTTGGTGGCTAAAAGCTCACAAGTAACTGCACAATATCGAGTGGCCTAGTGATTGTTTCGAGCATTATATAATTAGACCATGGAATTTCGGTTAACACTAGAATGACGGGGAGAAAAAATCGCGATAGATCACCATCTTGTTAGAAGGTACTTTATATGTCCATTATCAGTGTGGAACGAGAGTGTGAGGAATGGCAATACGAAATTCATAAGACTTCGAAAAACAAAAATGTTTAAGTAGCCTCGTGAAAATGGCAGAATGCAACGCCACATGTCCAAGGTCAAGGTGATTCTTCACAATCATATTTCCCAACTATTACATGCGTTCACACGTATAAATGCAATGAAAACCGATAAAATAAGATCTCCAAAGCAATATACTACTCATAAATTTGTTGGAAACTCTTCGACAGCATACGACCAGTTTCGCCCTTTTTGGGGCTCATCAGGTAGGCGCAGCCCCCGAGTTTCCGTCAACCTTGTCTTCTAATTGAAGTCAAAGAAACTTAGATCAATGCAATCACCGTTTTGATAGAAACCTTTGGAATTTTGGCGTAACTGAACATTTTGGAACAAAATCGGTCATTCCATGAGGTATTCATAAGGCCAAACGGGGTCAAATTAATGGGAGAAACCAATAATTCCGAAGGCAGATGTATATTTTTCAGAAAAGTAGGTTTGCTCAAATCGCAGACAATATTCTTGTCATCCGGAAATAGTGTAGAGAAGTCAATAAGATTTCTGCTTTTGGAAATCAGTACAAGGATTTTTTTGCTTGTAGTATACACCGATCACTGGGACAACCAATTCTTATTTGTTTGTCTTCTGCTGTTTTGTTTTTACCCGCCAAACTTACTCCTTACAAGTGTGAATGGATCAACAGCCCACAGTATAAGCCAACTCGGTTCGTCATTACACCATTTATGCCTTGCCTCTATCAAGAATCATCATGCCAAGAAGTCACCAACAACATATGTTCTTCATTTAAACTTCACTGGACTACTCCTTCCGTAGGTGAATCTGACACATTGAGTACCAGCAAACCATATTTTACCGCACACTATCTACTCACTGCGGGCGATAATATTACTCATCGACAGTGGAAGGTAGTAGGACATGTGGAATTCTCGTTCGAACAGCCGCAGTGTGTCCCGGTGCAATGTTCCTGGTAATTCCATATCGAAAATCGGAAGCACATGACTCGAGCGTCACCTTTATTCAAACTGATTGCTTGTGCATATGTGGCTAATTTGGTGTCCGATTGCCGCGGAGTTTGTATGGAGATTAATTGTTGCTCAAGTCAGTCAGACAACAAGCGTTCGCCAATCAGTCAGTTAAAATAACTCTATAATTATGGTAGAAGATCGAAGGTTCATACAAGTGGATTCACAAAGAGAGTCACTTACCTGCACAGGTTAATTAAAGTGGGAATGATTACCACAGGATCCTGGTCATATGTCGGAATTTGTGCATCTGACTTTGCGCAATTTATGCGATTCATTCGTTGATTTGACGAATCGTTTAGAAAATATCCATGTCGCATGATGTACTTTGACTGCATGACATATATAGTTAGGAAATATATATATACATATAGGAAATGATTCTGGAAAAAAATGTGGGCGCTATTTTTGTTCACCGATAGAGCACTAGCTTCCCGGTAAATTACGTCCAGGAAAAACATCTGACATCCAAAATAGAACTAGAATAATCGCCGTCTTTCCGCAACGTCAGAAATTAGGGGTTACTCTCACGTGATCCTTCACAGACGTGGTATTACCTAAAATGGAGTATATTATAGTGATCTTTGGCCTACACTGAGATTCTAAAGACTGCGAGAATTTAAGAATGAGGTTTTATTAGAGCTGGAAACGGTTAGCAAACGAGATGAGAAAAATCATGTTTGGAACATTTTTTGGGCGGAAATCTTCCCATTACGGCAATCACTTTCTTCTCCTTCCTGGAGGGGGGCACAAACGAGTAACCGACTTTTCAAAAGAACGCTTTCTTTCTACACAGGAAGAGGTAGGGAGACCTTACATTACAACAAAATGGAAGGATAGCGCTCCTGTATCTTCCCAAATATGAATGACCCCCCACTGCGTGCATCACTCTCTTACTGTTTTGTGCCCAAGTAAAAGGCATCCATTACCTAGAAGCGGAAATAGTGTGCCTGAGTTATTCCTGTTTTCACTCGTTAAAGTTAGTTACCGCTTGTTGCCAAAGACAGCGAATCCGCAGGTTTTTAGTCAAGAAGTTTGGGGATTCCCATAGGCATTCAGTGTTTCTCTGTATAGATTATAGTCCAGTCGTGTGTTTACAACGATACATTATTCTCAGTAGCTATATACCACGAGTGTGTTGCTTCTCCTCAGTCAGCAAGTATGCCGTCAAAAACATACTAAATTCTCAAAATCCAAGGCATTTTAGCAATAGTAATGATGGAATTCGGCACTGATGACTATCATATCAATATGGTTGGTTGATATCCGAAGCGGTTCTACCGGTCAAAGGCACTTGCTTCATTGGACACCTGTCAGTTACCTTTCATACTGGGTATTAAACTCGGACTCAGCTGGAGCAGTTTATCACAAACATTGTTTGCGCAGTGTCACTGGGACCCTACTAGACAAGACTGTTAGACAAAAACAGCCGGTCAGCGAATACTGGGATCACACTGGTTCTCAAAAGTCTTCCCTGGTCCCCGATATGATACAACAAGGTCAACCATCCATCTGACAGACTCGAGATATGACGCACAGATCAGCAAGATCTGAGCTTGAAAATTCAATGCTTTCTGACGCATCAAGCCCGTAATTTACGGGAGGGAAAGCGTCTAATTTAGCGAAAGAGTAAAACGGCGACAAGATTTATGTACTGCTTCAAATCTGGTGACATGCGTTTTCGAATATGTGGATCTCTTTTGACTTGAACGGTGTTTTGCAAACAAACGCCCATACAATGCGTCATTTTTGAAGTCGACAGAAATGAGATGGTTGCATTGATGAAGTATGGCCCCTTTCTAACACTGGAAATACGGAAGATAAGTGATAACTGTCCCCACATGGTCGACCTGGACGCTCTGAGCATACCTCCTGAATTCAGCAAGATGCTTAAACAAATATAGAGAGTATGAAATTAGTTGAGGAAGATGAACGGAATGTACTATACGTAAGTCACGCTCCCCAAACTACTAAATGAAACCCGACGTAAAACCTATTCATCCAAGCTTAAAAAGGGAGAGTTTGATAGTGTCATCTTTCAGTGGTACCAAGCCACGACAGCCACTACTCAAACACAAATTTCCACAAAGGCCGAAGTTACTCGTCGTACTTCCTGCGGTACATGTCCTATTTTTATTCACGCTCCACCCCTTCAATTGAGGTGTGTGTTTGAGAGGTAGGCGGGCTTGTCCAACTAACTTAGCATTCTGACTCCGTTTATTCAGCTGTCCTCTTCATCAGGGGCTCAGTTACCGTTGAAAGGCTCGTTTCTAACCTGCATGATGCAATTGATGAATTACACTCGGCTCTAATGTGGGATAGGGCTGATCTCTCTAGTATCGAACATCTACGTCCCAGTCCAGCGGTGTTAGCTGAACTTGACAAGATTAGAATTAAGACGGTTCGTATTTGTAATGCACTGCTCATAAGGTTGCCATGAATTACCTCGGCTATAATGCGGGATAGGGCTGATCTCTCTAGTATCGAACATCTACGTCCCAGTCCAGCGGTGTTAGCTGAACTTGGAAAGATTAGAATTAAGACGGTTCGTATTTGTAATGCACTGCTCATAAGGTTGCTGAAAATTCGTCGACAGCCCACGACCGGTTTCACCCTGCTTGGAGCTCATCAGGTAGACGCAGTCCCCGGGTTTCTGTCAACCTTATGTTCTACTTGAAACCAAATTACACGAAACTAGCGGATATACACTCATTTGCAAAATAATTTGGTGTTTTCGAGAGACACACCTGGAGAACCCAGCTGAATCTCTCGTTTGTGATGTTGTCAGGCAACTGAATGTGGTGCACCAGGCCGCCTCGTGTTTCAGTCGCTACGATATCTGAAATATCGCGATACATTTATATATTTGTAATGCGTTACTCATAAGGTTGCTCGAAACATCACAAACGGGATACTTAACTGGGTTCCAGGTGAGTCACTCTAAAAAAACAAATTAGTTTGCAAATTAATGAGTGTCTATTCGCTAATTTCGTGCAATTTGATTTCAAGTACAACATAAGGTTGACGGAAACCCGGGGACTGCGCCTACCTGATGAGCACCAAGAAGTGCAAAACCGATCGTGGGCTGTTGACGGATTTTCAGCAACCTTATGAGTAGTGCATTACAGAGATATAAATATATCGCGATATTTCAAATATCGTAGCAACTGAAACATGAGGCGGCCTGGTGCAGCACATTCAGTTGCCTGAGAACATCATAAACGAGAGATTCAGCTTGCTTCCAGGTGAGCCTCTCAGGAAAATCGAATCAAATCGCAAATGAGTGTATATTCGCTAAATAAGACGGTTTCTTGTCACATACAGGGTGAACAACGCACTGAAGTCAGTTGGCTAACTATGCAGTGGCGTAACTAAATATGACAGTGGTGCAACCAGACAAGATAGTTGAGGGTTTTCGGTCTAAGGTCTAGAGTACAATATAAAGTTAACATCAATCTCAGGCACCAGTAAATTGGTTCCCAAGTTGTGACATCGCTGTTCCTATTAGCCCTTAAATTCTTCGACTAAAATTACTTGATGCCCATTTGTAGGGTTCAGTCGCATCGTGTACACTTTTAGAATAAACATATAGTACTGTATTAGCCCCAGATCGTTGAAACATATTCTTGTTCCCAGATTAACCTGATCGACCCCATCAGGGCAGAACATGATAGCTCAGCACTATCTCTGAACAACTGTGGTAGCACCTGATGCGGTTCTTCCACTTGGTGACGCTCTACAACAGAAAGGTACTTCAGCACTTTATGAATGTCGCGGAAATGACTATAGAAGGTTTACGGCAACATGAGATAACAGTCACCTTCTTGCTTGTGAACATGTTGAGAAGGACTTTCAAGAAAACACAGTGAAGAAGACGAACGTGATATACAAACCTTAATGCAACGACTGAGACAAGCATTACGTTGATCAGATGGGAAGAAACTTTGCCACCAGAATACATGTACACAAGCTTGCCAGAAGAAGACATGACCCAATGTCGCTTGCTTCTATTCATGGAGACAGAGAAGGACAACAGACCACTTAGGGGTAATGTACAAAAACCAGTTCACGGAAGAACAAAATGGCAAAGGGAATGGGCCAAAGTGTGCTACTCCAAACAAAAATCGACCAATAAACACACTGACATCGATCTAGTCTACCGGCCTCTGCAAAGAGAACAAGTACACATTTGCGGGACTGTACCAAGTGGGAAATCAAACAACCTGACGGCAACCAGTGAACCAGTTAGATCAAAGAAAGGCTACTAAAAGTGGGAGTTTATTCATTCAGTCGAACTGAACGAAATAAAACCACGAAACAAGCAGAAAACGGCTCAGTCATAACGGATACAAGGAAATGAGATCACAACGCAACTCAGATTTCAAG
>NW_008752044.1:202684-262415 GCF_000715545.1 Opisthorchis viverrini | reverse complement strand
CGGCCTGGTGCAGCACATTCAGTTGCCTGAGAACATCATAAACGAGAGATTCAGCTTGCTTCCAGGTGAGCCTCTCAGGAAAATCGAATCAAATCGCAAATGAGTGTATATTCGCTAAATAAGACGGTTTCTTGTCACATACAGGGTGAACAACGCACTGAAGTCAGTTGGCTAACTATGCAGTGGCGTAACTAAATATGACAGTGGTGCAACCAGACAAGATAGTTGAGGGTTTTCGGTCTAAGGTCTAGAGTACAATATAAAGTTAACATCAATCTCAGGCACCAGTAAATTGGTTCCCAAGTTGTGACATCGCTGTTCCTATTAGCCCTTAAATTCTTCGACTAAAATTACTTGATGCCCATTTGTAGGGTTCAGTCGCATCGTGTACACTTTTGGAATAAACATATAGTACTGTATTAGCCCCAGATCGTTGAAACATATTCTTGTTCCCAGATTAACCTGATCGACCCCATCAGGGCAGAACATGATAGCTCAGCACTATCTCTGAACAACTGTGGTAGCACCTGATGCGGTTCTTCCACTTGGTGACGCTCTACAACAGAAAGGTACTTCAGCACTTTATGAATGTCGCGGAAATGACTATAGGAGGTTTACGGCAACATGAGATAACAGTCACCTTCTTGCTTGTGAACATGTTGAGAAGGACTTTCAAGAAAACACAGTGAAGAAGACGAACGTGATATACAAACCTTAATGCAACGACTGAGACAAGCATTACGTTGATCAGATGGGAAGAAACTTTGCCACCAGAATACATGAACACAAGCTTGCCAGAAGAAGACATGACCCAATGTCGCTTGCTTCTATTCATGGAGACAGAGAAGGACAACAGACCACTTAGGGGTAATGTACAAATACCAGTTCACGGAAGAACAAAATGGCAAAGGGAATGGGCCAAAGTGTGCTACTCCAAACAAAAATCGACCAATAAACACACTGACATCGATCTAGTCTACCGGCCTCTGCAAAGAGAACAAGTACACATTTGCGGGACTGTACCAAGTGGGAAATCAAACAACCTGACGGCAACCAGTGAACCAGTTAGATCAAAGAAAGGCTACTAAAAGTGGGAGTTTATTCATTCAGTCGAAGTGAACGAAATAAAACCACGAAGCAAGCAGAAAACGGCTCAGTCATAACGAATACAAGGAAATGAGATCACAACGCAACTCAGATTTCAAGTTGACCAACCAAGTCAAGTAAAAACCACCTCTGAACCAACCAATCACCTAAAAGGTATTGATTACCGTTTGGAAACTACATAAGCATGGGCGCAGGGGTGAAATTCACCCAAATAACCTGCACTGACAACATCATCGCGATTGGTTGAAAAAACGTTTGCGGTCTAACTGTCAAGCTCGCCTAACAGACTAAAAACTCAGGTCACATCTGATCCTAGGTTGATTCTCCGAAGTCTCATGTCCCGAAACGCCACATGAACGTTAGTTTGAAAATCGGAACCCACCGGGCGTCGCCTTGGTAACTGCTTAGCTATGAACCATTCTGAAGTTATCGGAAAACACAGGTTTGGCTGCACAAAGGTCACCTCATTTTTCATTTGGCATAAAGTTCGAGATGTCACATTATATTTTCTTTACAGTAAAAGCTAGTCATAAGGCTTCCGATGACCCTTCGTCAGTTACTTCTAGAGGTCAATGAGGTTGGCACTGCTCGCGATCTTCCACAAGCATTACATCCTACTTGAAGGCCATATTGTACGCGACTGATGAACTACTTTTAATCGCAAATTAAGTTGGTGTGGACAAATGGCTCCACTAAAACCCTCGTTTACCATATTCTTCAAATGAATGTGCTTCATGGATCATCTTTTATCTTAGTTGGTACGATATTGAAGTTAACGAATAATGGTTTCTCGAAGATAACCTTTAAAACTCGGTTACTTGATGAACTTTATTCTGGGAGAAGACGGTAGAGGGTGGTCGAAATTTTTTTTCAAATTTATACGCAGTATGTTCTGTCAGCATCTTTGTGATTTAAGCTTTGGTCCATTTTTTTAGGCGCAAAAGACCAGATAGCCGTTCGTTGCAGTAGCTATTTGAATTTCCCTATAGCAATAGTTACTCTCAATATGAACGATGAACAATGAGTATGGGGTTTCACGATTTCGGTGAGCCCAGATTTCGTCTCCAGCAGTGCCATGATTTCTCTTGTAGGATTGTCCCTCCGAGTCTTCTAGTTGGCTACCATAGGGTAAATGCAAAATCGAAAAGTAGAGCGAGACCGAAATGCGGGTAGATTAATGGGTTTTGCTATTAAATGTTGCATGTTACCTTATCCCAATCAAATGGTCGAATTCAATAATCTAGCTGGGTTTGTTAGTCAAAACCCTCATAACTCGATACCTCACGGATGACTGACCGGTGATGTCCATACGTTTTCACCTTTACTGTATGTTTATAAACAACGTTCGTTCATCTGTAGCACCCTTTCGGTGCCTAGCTGCCATGCCACCCAAAGGAAGCACGAGGGCTGGGAGGTTGCCCAAGCCTAGAGAGAGAAAGTCGAGTTACAGAGGTCGGGTTCGAACCACGCACCTTCCGAACAGTAAATTAGCGCTCTAACCACTTGGACCATCTCGCCCAACAACGTTAGCATAGGTGGTACCATTATCTGGAATTGGAAGACATTATTTCACCAAAGTAGAGTGCAATTTCCAGTAAGTCTTTCACTGACCGCTATCTGGGTTTTTACACTTGTGCACGTTGGTCGTTGTTCATCCGATCCGTTAGCTTGAGAGAAGCCAGGCGATGAAGGAGCATTTATGCAAGCATTTTGAAACGAACTGCTGGTCCGATTGCACGCGAGAACCAAATAAGTCTTTAACAGACAACCTTAAACGCCTTTGACATAAAAAACTATGAGATAAAATGTTGAACCCCAATGGCGGTAGATTCCATGGAGTATATTCTGAAGGACCTCTGATATTCTGGCACGATTAAACAAAGAGGCAGGTTATTTTGACAGAGGTGTAATCTCAGAGTAGCCTCCACCAACAAACCGCTCGATGACGGATAGGAGCATATTGCAGTAGTTGCTATAATATTCCTTCTCACCTCAAGACAAGAAACACCCACATGCTTTCATTATTGGCGGAAACACCAAAGTGGCATCGGTCTTTGCCATTTGTCTGGCTATGGGCAGACTGTAATATCAAAGCCGGTCGATTTCTCTAGCACCTCCTACAACATCCGGTTACGTCGACGATATTTCGTATATGACTCGAGTCTCCGCATCACAAGTAAACAGAAAATGCACGCTAGAGATGAGCTATCACAATGCTAAAACAGTTAGACATTTTGACAAAGCATCGGTATTTCTCCAATTTACAATATTTACTACTTTTTCCCGGAGCTGGATCATACCTCCACCACATCGTCACTTTCATTCTTCCTTCTTGTTAGAGTCCAGCTAGTCAGCACAAAAATCTTTCTCAGCGGGCAAGCAAGCACACTTTGCTGATGCATCAGTATGAGGCAGCTTCACGTACTGATTGTTAGTGAATGCTTGAGTGTACATCGTACTTAAAGTAACGAATTGAATCATACGCTGCCGCCTGTCTCCGAAAACAAACAGAGAAAACAGATTCTTTGTTGAACAGGTGCGGAAGACATGGTAGATGCTCCTTTTGTCGGACTTTTCATTTTAGTCGGTGCTGTATTTGTAAACGAGAAGGAAATCAGTCAAGCTTAGGTAACTGTCCTGTTTACTGGAAGATTTTGGAATCATAATGAAATCCAAAGCGTAATTAATTCTGGAATCACCTGATACCTGTGGTACGTCCAATTTACAACTTCACATTAGAGTTACATTGCTCCTTCCTCTGATGAAAACAGTATTGTTCATCGGTATCCCTTTTCGAACGTTACCTTGGGTGGCTTCTAACGGGGTGTATCCGAAACTGAGTTAACTTGGATATAAGCTAGTTTTGCACTTTCAACAGCATCATTAATCCGTCAGCTTTCATAGCATAGCTAGGCCTTCCGCAATTCGGTGTAATCTTCCAATACTGCTTCAGCATGGATAGATCAGTTCTATTTATTGCCAACAATCTTCCGTTCATTGCCGAATATCTCTCAGCGCAGTGTTTCATCAAAAATCTACGGACTGAATCTATCCCATGAAATTTTCGTCAACCTAATCTGTCACAAAACAGGTTCACGAATTGTCCTTGATCATTAGCGGGAAACATCCCAACCTGTACATATTTGTAATGCACTACTGATAAGATTGCTGAAGATCCGTCGACAGCCCACGACCGGTTCCACCCTTCTTGGAGCTCGTCAAGTAGGCGCAGTCTCCGGCGTTATGTTCTACTTGAAACCAAATTGCACGAAATTAGCGATATCCCGAATATCGTAGCGAGTGAAACATGAGGCGACCAGATGCAGCACATTCAGTTGCCTGGAAACATCACAAACGAGAGATTCAGGCGGGCTCCAGATGAGTCTCTCGAAAAAACCAAATTAGTTTGAAAATGAGCATATACTCGCTAATCCTAACTTGTGTCTCAGTGTCGTTTTCACTGAAGCACTTTCTCGCATCACAGGACCTACATCGTGAACTCATTCACATAATCACCCAAGATGGGACCGCAATTTTAAACAAAAATTAGGTATTTTTACCACTCCTATGGTAGACATAAAAGCCTACAGTACTTGTCTAACCATTAGTTTCTCTGAAACTATAGGCTCGAATGCATGTTCACTCCTTATTCTGTGTGAAAATCTGTGCCCATTTTTCAGTTTGAGGTTATCCTTCACTATGGTGCCGATGGCCAAGGTCAACAAACAACATAAGCTGTCATGACAACTCGCGGAATCACGTGACGTTTCCCCGCATTCGCTTCTATTTCAAAGACGAGACAAACAAGCGATGCAAAGGTACGCAAAGTGCTTTGACATCTGCCCCATTTTCATGAAATTCTTGAGCAGCATGACACTGAGGTCAGTCAGATTTGGAATGCCCAGTTAACTTTGGGACGAATACTCGGACATTTTTGACGACATCTTTTAGTGCAATACTGATATCCTCAAAGTACATACCCAAAGTAATATTTCAGCATACGTATGGGTTGCAGGTTAAAGTGTAAGAGTCTACCAAAAAACAATGCCAATACGACGAACAGCGATCACCACGGATGACAACACACTAGCGTTCGACTTGTGAGCACCATGAAGAGTGTGCCAGTTTTGTGCGTTATTGGGTGGGGAATTTTAAACCGTTCCCAAATATTTATTTACTTGGCTCAGAAGGATAGCTGATACTGTCAACTGCAATCGGTCTGATATTAGATCTTTTTATCAAAGGGTTGTCGAACGGTTGATTTGTTTAAGAGACGGTAATTCTTAGTACACCAATGCATAATGCATAATGGTTTATGACACTAGGGTTTGTGTGTTAAGTAAGTATTAAGTGTTAAGCAGTTAACCAAATAATTGCGATGTTGTCGGGCTTAGAACATTTGTCAAAAAATACTCAGCAAGTGAAGCTGCAGGTGATGTCGTTCATAGACTCGCACCACAATCTTTCCGGTGTTTCTGCGTTGTGAACAGGCTGTGATGACTGTGTTCTCTTCCTAGGCTGACCAATTTTATCGGATTCGCAACTATAGCGAAAATGTTGCACAAATCGAAGTGGCCCCGGAGGCGTTGTCGTTCAGATCATGCTGTCTGAGACTTAAGTCCCTATGATTATTATTCAGTTACAAGTCTTATTGTGCAACATAACGTTACTGCATATACTGGCATCAGGATGCTGTAAGATACCCTTCAGAAGTAAAGTTTGTGGTTTGTTACAGTGATAAAATAATTTCATATCTGTGAATAGCACACTAAGTGCGAACAAAAGGGATTATTCCTTAGTGTTATGCTTTCAACAGTTTAATGAAATAGATAAAAGACTTTAATTCATTTGGGTGTATTTTTACAGGCAACTGAAACCTCAGCAATCACTGTATCCCCTGATTCAATGTACATATTTGTATCTGTGAGGTAGATTTTAAACCAATCGTTTTCGAATTCGGAGTCCAGTACTTGCTACACAGTTTGGTGTAAACCAGGTAGCTGAGTACATGGATGCTAAGCATGCCTTATCAGGGTTGTTCTGGGACATTCTGCATATCGCAGTCAACAGGGAAACTCAAACAGCGCCACATGTGTAGAAGGCCGAAAAACTGTCTTCTTAGATCAAGAAGCAGCATTCGACTTGCTTTATAAGGATGTCTCTTCTTGCAACATATGCTGTACACTTTTGTTACCTTCTCAATATCCATGAGCACGTGAAAGTGTATGAAGATTGTTCTCTTGAGTATCTCACCAAAAGCGTTTTCCATCAGGACCGTCGTTTGAAACTCTTCCTCGTTTTATCATCATACTCAAATCAATTCTAGAAAGAACTTGCACCATTTATTCTGCCTCTGAATTGGAGCTTACACTAGGTTAAGACCTTGAAGACTTCAAGAATGTGGATAATATTCCACTACACGGTCCAAATTTCATCCAGAAAGGGAATGCACTAAGTAATTCTAATAATGTCGCCATGAATTTTCGTGTGCGTTTCTCATCCTCAAAGCACAAGTGCTAGTATAAGACTGGACAAGTTTACCACCATATTTGACCATGGCAACAAGACCACTAGAAAAAGTAGACAGTTTACCTATCTGGTTACTTGTATCCTGTTGGATGGCCGGACTGCTGACGTGATTGAAGAGTGATTAGCGCTCTGTACCATCTCTGTAGTAGGATGGACTGAACTGGTTGCATAAGATCAGACAGACCTTGGATGTAGCTGGAGACGGCCATCAATGCTTAAGGGAAACTTGTTCCCGAAACATGTGGGATCAAGCATTGGGAAAAATAACGGAAACGATATAGGAAAACAAATCATCTGCTTGGTTCTGTTTTTCAACCACAAACCGCAAATGCATGTTGATTTGGAGTGTCACAATATATGGATATAGAGTCTTGCTACTTATCGTATTCATTGGCTCATATATCTACTCATATAAACACGGGTACATTTTTAGCCTTTTCGAAGATTTTGAATAAGCTTTCCATAACTTTGAAACCCCGTCTTCTATTTAAGTTCTGAAGAACTAAAAGACAACTATACCAAATTGTTGAATATTAGAAAGTTCCTTGTGTGAAGTGCGTTCATCATTCTGACTTGGAGAATAAGCTCAAAGCACGATAGGTCTTGGACGTATTACACTGCACGTAAGGTTGCTGAAAATTCTTCGATAGCCCACGACCGGTTCCGCCGTTCATGGGCTCGTCAGATCTTTGATAAATGATGCTGATACTCAGAACTACAAGCTAAGAACTCGGGAGCCAATCAGAAAATGGTAGTATTCAAATCAATTTCATTTGTCTTCAAAGTTCAGGAAAAGGAATGCGAAGCGAAGAATTGCCCCATAACAAAAACCTTCCTTGGCAAAATACGCTCATTTACACACCTGGGTGTTTTCTCAATTTCTCGTTTACGATGCTTTTAGGCTGTCGAGAATTTTCAGCAACCTTATGAGTAATGTATTACATCTATACGAGAACGCCATTATTAGGGTGACGGCAATTCATTTTGAGCTTTGATACCTGATGATGAAACATAACTGAATTCTTCAGTGGGACATACTTTTATACGGTTGGTGACTGGCTTTTCGTTTCACTTTGTAGCCCACATCCAAGGTGTATCGATTAAAGGAACGCGATGGTCAAAGAGGCATTCGTTACGAAATCAGTCAGGTTCATAAAATATTCTCTACCTCGAGCATTTGCACGTCTTTGCAGAACGTCAACTTTCGTTAGGCAGTCAGCGTTCCTTTGAGAAAGTGATATATTTAATTACTGTAACTCCACCCTAACAAGTACGCGGCTTATTGCATGAAATGTTTCGGTGAACTGATCAACAAAAGGTCAAAACCTATAAAACGAACTGTAAAAAACCTGTGGTATTTAACCAGTTGAAAAATCTAGCCTTTGCATTCCGGTAATTATCTTCAACGGTATTTGTCAGCAAGCAAATCGATAAGACAATACTGGCCCTATATCAGGTCTGTTAACTTGCCACGGTGACGGCGTCCCAGCTGGTTACAGCATCAAGAAGCGCAAGGAAGGATCATGAACGATTTTCAACTACTCAGCCGCTGAACCAAATTAAAGGAGGATATCCGGATCTACAGATATATTTCAGCCCCTTTCGAAACCAAACAGGAGATCGATCACAACAGGTAACCAAGTAAATGGTAGTTACAGAAAACGCTTCTGGGTCTGACCTATACATCCTGGTGCAGTGGTCAAGAGCGAGAATTTTAAAATGATTCCTCCCACGAACCGACTGATTTGTGTCCAACCAAATCTGAATCATTGTATTTATGGTACACGCTGGAAAATCGTAGAAATGTACGTGTTTTTGTCACTATTCCATACGAATTAGATTATTTCTTGTAATAAGGTGGCTAATTCAGGAAATTGTTAAGCTGTTGCTTTTATTGGCTGCCTAAACAACACGAGGAAAAGGGTTAATTGTCGCGACAAAATCATACAACCAAGCTTTCGTACTATTTCTTCTAGAGAGGAATCTTGGTGGTATTTTTCAGTCCCACAATCATTTCTCACTAGTCTAAAGTCTATACTACTATACACTATACTACCAAAGTCTATACGGTTTCGACGAAGTCTATACAGGTTGAGAAATGGGATGATTAGCAAAACTGAATGGTTGGTTAAACTCTGACAAGCATATGCAGACACCTAAATACTTAACTTGGTGACCAATTTTCATGTGTAGATCATATATAGATCATTGGGTGCTATGTCTGAACAAGACGGTGCAGTTTTTCGCGCCTTTCACTTCCTACCCAAGTGTCTCCTGCTCTGTCCGGTTACGACCATAGGCTAGTGAACTTTTATGTACCATCTCTGTCCCACAGAGATGTCGCGGAGTGTACTGACGGGGGCGATCGCGCAGAGCTTAGAAAGCTTGTGACTTAAGCAAAGAAAAAACGGAAAATTGAGGGGTCAATTTTCTGAAGCGATAGAGCCAGAAATCACCGTCAGAATCTCCCTAGACGTGACGGCGCTAATGCCCGGTCTTATGGCTCTGTCGGCATAATTTCTTACTTGTTGGTGTTGTTCCTCCAGCTAATGAAAACCATATTGCTGCAAATTTTGGGCTCCATTATCCGTCGAAGGAAGTTTTGCAAGAATTGTCTCTGTGTGGGAGTACTTTGCTCAGGTTAACACCTCATTTCTCGTCAATGAGTTTGACAAGCGATTTAATAATTTGAACAGCCGTTCTTCCTTGCTGGCTTAATTATTCTGGTTAGTCCATACCAAAGTGAGGAAGAACTGGACTCGCTATTATTGGGGCTCATCAGCAGTACGTATGTTTGGTCGTGCCGGGGTTTCAAGTCCGCACATCTGACCTGGGAGGTTAGCGTGTTACCATCACACATTCATCAACCACACGCAAAGACATTTTGAAAAAATGAAAAAGTGTCTGCGGCCCTACTTGGCAGGTAGGTCCGCGCAGGCGGGTTAATCGCTTGTCAAGGCAGTTACTGGGTCGTCGTTCTTGCAGTCAGGCGTATCGAGAATATCGCTCAAGCAAGAAAACCTTTGCCTGTTCATACGTGAAAATTCAGATGCGTCCGGCATGTGTCGGTGGAGTAGTGGAAACACACTCGTCTCGCATGTGCGGGGCTCGAACCCCGGCACGGCCAGTGAAATGCACTGTTGATGAGCTCTAGTAACACCGAAATTCGAGTTTTGTGTGTCCCCGCTTTGATCAGGGAAACGACTGTTCAAACGAGAGTCATGTGAGTGTGCAGCCAACAGAATTTCATAACTATCTACAGCAAGATCTAATGAGTCTTTTGGAGTTTCCCCTTTGAACTTTGGAACACAGACGTTGAGTGCGAATTCATCTTTGATGCAATGGTTAGGCGGAAGTTTGAAGGCTGCTGGGAAAAGTCACGCAGAAAATGTCGCCCCAATTCAGACGAAAAAACACAATTTCTCATTAACTACCGAAGCACGGACGTGTGTAACTTGAGGTTGTGAAAGAACGGCTTTTCGGCGTTATCATTAAGTGCAATTACTAATCATTGCGGGAAAACACTGTTCTGAGTGTCTGGAACAGACGGACCACCTGGGTTGCAGAAAACTTTGGTTATTCGTGGATTATCGGTCTGGTTAGCTGATTGTCAAAGTTTTCGTTTCCATTCGAGCATTGTTACTACAACAAAATCAGCGGAGATTGCGACTGCTTGTTCTGTATGTTTGCGCGTATCTTCTGGCCAACCGGTTGTCAGAAGGCAAAACACGGTTCCGCCGAAGTGAGTTGATCGTTTAACCAGTTATTTTGGCCATTAGGAGCCATATCCAAACTTCACACGTTAATGGAAACAAGGGTGTAATTATCCATTTTCTTTTACGGGTTTCTTGTCCATATTGTTTGGCCCCCACCTATACTCACATCGCTTCAGAAGGTAATACCTAGAAAAACTTTTTTTAAAGATCGTTTTACTCTGTTTAGCTCCATGTTAAACGTTTCCAGAATTCCTTTGTTCAGTTATGCCGCAAAGTTCTGATTGCAAGGAGTTTACAGGTCAATATTAGTTAAAAGAACGTGTGATGGGAAATTCTCTGAAGACCTCACTGTCATCCAAGTGAAGCACCTCGATTACAGCCTTTGGCGTTCCCTATCCTGAAAACTACTCGATAAGTTCAACAACTGCTCGACGGGCTTTGTAGCTATTTATGGCGCCATGTGCGACTATTATAAGACGCGTGGCTACATTGACTGGCTTCATAAACCAGCGGTTCCTTATACCCTGTAACAGCACTGTATGTTTGGGGCCTGTAGCATAAAATGGAGGCAGTGGGTGAGAACAACCATGGGTCACATCTTTTCACGGACTAATATTTTGCGTATGACTTTCCCCAGGATGAGGATGATTATTATGAAGTAAGTGTGCCAAACACTTCTCTGCTGCTCTTAACCGGAAAATTTGGTACTTCGCTCCAGATGAGACCACTGCAATAAGACAATTTTGGAAGATGAAAAAGTTTATGCGTCAGTCCTCAGTGAACAGGATTACATTTATAATCCTTTCAAATAGTGGGTTCAGCTTATTTCCTGAAGCGAGGGTTCCGGCCAGATACGAATGCCCCGCTTCCAATCTTACCCTAACTATCGAGCCAACATAATTCACTGCGCAGGTATTTTTGCACCAAATCTGTTGGATCTTTTGTTTCTTTTTGGTAGGTGTGACCTGCAGCTACTGGTGGTAAATTTTAGTTACGGATTCGTCCGCCTGTGCACTGCGCCCTTCTGCTGAAATCTACATCCAACTATCTTGAAGCAGGTTTTTTTTCACAGTGACCTTGAAACTCACATACAAGGTAAATCTCTGTTGGTGATGTTTCGCCTACAATGTTTTGTGGCTCCAAACCGTATAGAGTCTCAGACTACGAGACGGGAGTAGTACAGTTGCACTTTTGACCAACGACAACCGAATTAGTTAAAATAATTTCGTCAGTTACCGCGTCAGTTAGTCTCCCAGAAGTTTACTGCCCATTTCCGCCACATTAATGGTCATCAATGTTGGCGCTTCAAAGGTCAAGTGAGCTGGACTACAGCGAACGATATCGATCGCAGCGGATCGATAGCCGTTGCACCCATCAGATTTTTGGCTCACTTTTTGGGACGACTGACGGGTTCATTTGATAAATTGCTTGCTGCAGCTCAAATTCCATTGTTTACCTGTTCTTTGGATGTCAGTTCAACACAAGTTGGGTAATGAATTTCTCTAACCTTTATAGTAAAAACTAGGTCATTACTGATTTCAAGCTAAATTGTCAGTCACTCCCCGGAGAGAGCTTAATATGCTTGTAATACTTCCGATAAATTGTCATCACTCCCCGGAGAGAGCTTAATATGCTTGTAATACTTCCGAATCAGTTCAGAATTCTCTATAATCTTGAAGCAATCTTCCGCGAGTAGAATATAGCATAATAGAATGGCATTCTGATTGCATGTCACACACATTTCTGGAATTTCTGAATAATTGTAACCTTATCGTAACGAGCATTTGACCCGACCTAAAAAGCACGTTAAGTTTAAAAGTCACTGTTTGATACTCTTCACACCCCCATGACTACCGGTCAACCGAAATATTCGTCGGTGGCCGCGTTTTCCTTGCTTGAACCTGCATTAAGCACGCCTTCTGAGAAGTGTTTAACCAGAATGCTTTGAAACATCGTTCAGCTTCCTAAGTGCGAATCAGTCTTATCAGGCTTCTTATACTTGAGAAAAACATTGTAAGGTCAGGCATAGTTGTCAGTTTTGAGCCACGGGATTTCTCGAAGGATATATCTCTAGACTCCACCACAATTCATTCTCAAGGCCTAATCTGGCTGTTTATATTCACAAACAAGTTCACATATTGCTGCAAACGATGGATGACGTGGGGCAGGCAAATCCATCACGTGGGTGATCCCGGGCTTCTGTCCCAACCTCAGTTACATGGCCTCAATTTTATAGTGAACCTTAGGACGTGCATGTAGATTTCCACTTTAAAATCAGTTCACACAATTTTTTTTACTGAGTTTTCACTGCAGATTATTTGAATGTCCACTGAGTAATTTCACCAACTTTACCAGCTCAAACGCAGTTAATCGTTCAGTTACGCGTTCATCACACGGAGAGAATCCGAACTGATGCCGCCTGAAATCAGGTCTATTTTCAGCGTGTAATACCGCCGTCGGTTCCAGAAAAACTCAGTCACACGCGTCGATCGGAACAAGTTCCGAATGTCTGTGGGGTGTGCATTTTCACCATCTTCGTTTTATTTGCAGTCAATCCCACGCGAACCCGGTCGCTAACCTACCGGTACGGTCGATCAACTGAGACGAGAAAGTGGAGCAAATCACCTCATAGGCTCACCCTCCACCTTGATCCCAAACCCATCTGGAGCTGACTTACGCTCCCAATGATTCGAGCTTTTTCACTGTGCTAAAGAGGGCATGATTGTACTTGTACACAAAGTAATACGTAAGGTTGTTACGGTCTATAGGTCCACTTTCATCATTCCTCTCATCGGGGAAGTAGAGAGCTGATTTTGTCTTGCAAAACGCAAGGGGCATTCATTTGTGCGTACAGAATGGCACCAGCATTCACCACATCAACTCTAACAGGCTTTCGAGTGTGAGGCTAGACTTGTCGTTCCACCAAACATTCAAATCAACCGTTCAGTGTCAAATCCGTTGTCCGGGAGTTTCTCTTAAGACTTCTTATGGAAATTCACCAAACATAATTGTGTCTTTACGGTTCGTGTGGTTGTTTGTCTCTTGTTTCGCTATACGGTTTTTTTAAATTAACCGAATATAAACCAAAGTCGAGGTTGTTTGGACGTGACATCCTGCCTTTTGATTGGCGCGTTGCATCGTCCAAAACAACTCGGCGGTGACAATGGCACATACAGACGTAAATATATGATGTGGGTCACAGATTTCTTCTAGGAATTCTACTATTCCGGCCTAACATGCGCCTTCCCAGGAGAGCACATTCACCCCATTGAAAACCCACAGCAACAAAATCCTTGAACTTCAGCCTGATGGAACCCAACAAAACAGTGTTTATAAATGTATATCATTGGCTACGTCAGTTATATTAACGGCCCTAAGGCACCAGTTATGATTAGCCAAATCGGACCACGTTTGGTGCTTTTTGTTCCGGTCGAATTATGGACAGCTGAGTGGTTTGGTTCGAAAAGTAAAATTCCGTTATGCTGTCGAGGCAAATATTGGCAGCACAGGTTTTATAGGTAACGGTTGTCGTTTTCGGGGAGCTGGACACTTCGGCTGTAACTGTTACTCCAGCAACCGAGAAGGGTGTGAGTCGGGAATATGTTGTGCAACTTCTGTGTCTGCTGTTGTTTTCCTGCTCCGCTGAAAAGGCACGGTAGTTTAATGCAACCCTTTCTGGAAGCAAAGGAAGATCATTGGAGCCGTAGTTATAGGGTAGCCACAGACTATTCCACAAGATCGCGCCAGAATCTTCGTGAAGGGGCGAGAAATGTCGAGCTTTAGATGTTCGATTCAGATTGGCTGACACTCTGACCATTCAAAGCATGTCTCCGTTTAGTCCGTAGCCCATATGTGACCCATCCGTCCAATCGACTTGAGGTACTGTTATTAAGAGTGACTGTTCTCAGGACTAATTGATTGTTTGGATCTGCAGTCCATTGTAATGATCAGCTTGGTCCTTGATAATGCAGCGTCCATTTTCTTAAGTTTCGAACTTTCTGACTCATGCCAGGTAAACTTTGACCCTTTAGTTACATGCTTGCCAGTGTTATCATCTGATCAGTCCTTTTGGCGGCAGGCTCATTTTGCATTGTCCGATTAAGTTAGTTACTTGTGGGAGTACATATATTTGAGTGTAGAGCGGCACCCTGAATCATATGAAACATACTTAAACACTTAGTTCATTCTTGAATTCCCGGTCCCTGCGCTAACATGCCGATCGGCAGATATCTGGCTGAAGCTCAGTGATTGCTAGTCGAATCACAATGTCTGCTGAACGGCGCATGGCTTCAAACGATGTAGTATTCAGTTTAATGTTCTGTAAGGCAACTATGTGGATGTTTTGATATTATCCGAACTGTAGCCAAAAGTTTCTGTTCACAAACATGTAGGTTCACTTCACACTGGATGGAAGCATATTTAGGATGAATCTTTATTACAGATTATTTCGACGGTTCGGGTGTCTCCAGGTTTGTGAAACCCAACTCAATTTGTGGCTCAGCAGGAGGCCACGGAAGACGGCTGTGGGGTGGGCCAGTTTACATGAGCACAGTTTTCTTTTCAGGATACAATACTCTTTTGGAAACAAGGTAAATCCCACCACACACATCGATAAGCGTCACTTTTGTCTGCCAGTCAAGTATCTATGTGTACTATCTTCGCAGATTGGGCGACGATGAGGAACTGTGTATATTCCTTCATCACATTGCAGCGCAAAACAAGTGGGAGAAATGATCAAAGCCATGGAACATCAGAGGACATGAAACTCGTTCTCTGGAGAATGAAGTGAATCAGCTTAAGTCCTATAGTAGGAAGAGTTATTAAGGTTTTCCAGCAAAGTATACAAACTTTACATGTAAAACCTTTGCTTCATCTAGAAAAATGTCCTTTGTAATAGAACAGCAATTCACGTAACTTTGCAGTGGGAACCAAACCCTAGCAACGCGAAAAGACTCTAGGTACTGGGCTCCGTATCAAACTGCCACTACAAATTCATCGTGCCGTCAGTTTTATCAAAATCGGTCACGCTGTACTCCAACTAGCTGACCTAGTATTGTCTAGCAATCTAACGGAATGTGGAAAGTTAAAAGTGAAAGTCTTATTACACTGATTTGTGAATGTGGGCGTGAAGAAACAGGAAAAAGAAATAAAATTAATAAAAATAGATCAACGATTTGATATTAGTTACAGAGTGATGGTTAAATAAAGTGACCTTTAACGATTACTACGGCTGCAGTCAAATGCAAGAGGGTAGTAACTACACCTCGAATGGTTGCTGATTTTAGTTCGTCATGGCCGCATTGTTCTACTGCGCTCAACATTCTGTTATCTATGTGTTCAGTTTGTGGCATCAGATGCGTAACTCCTGACCTTTCTAAATTTCTCAATTTACAGATCCTGTCGAATTCGACAAAATTCATCCGTAGGTGATCACAATGCGACAAATAGCATCAATAAAATTAACCATGCGATCTCTGTCGATCGTCATAACTTCTCAGTTTTTTTACTACCCTGATCACCTTTAGTTCATAAACCTGATAAACCAGACAACGGTGTTGACGAAACTTCAGCAAAAAATTGAAAAAGACTAGAAGAGTAATGCACAAATTTGAGATCAGTGAGTTCCGTTCTTGGAGAGCTTGTATTAGACAGAGAAAGTGTCTGGAAATCAGCGAACTGATGGGGCGTTTTCTTCGGAACTTTTTAAAAAAAGTGCTCATTTTTTAACTATACCTGGTTAGGTGTTTGAATAACCATCCTGAGTAACATCCTGATTCTTTAGCTGGAAACGTGGTAATATTCCAGAGAATAAAGTACTTGGAGAACTGCAAATTCTGGGGACCTATGGTTAAGTCACAGAGGCTGAATATCAACATATGAAATCTGGGGCAAATGACAAAGTCCACGAACGATTTGGCCCACCATAAAGTTGCCCGCTGTTTGGTAAAATTCCCGGACCCGATGCACAACGTTTGTTTTTCTCATTGTTTGAAGGATTTCTTTGAACTGGCAGACAACCGGGATAAGATTTTGAAGGAAACCCGGAGGGATTTTTTCGTCGATTTTTTCGCTGTGTAGATTCGCTAATTACCAGTATGTTCATCAGTCAAAAAGCTAATATTTGAATGTGATTTTAGCTCTTGACAAAATATGGATACCTAATTTTATTCTGTACAAGCCATGTTAGATTCAAATTTGAGGGAAAGTCATATAAACAAGTTGACGATGGTGCATCGGACAGTTCTGTAGGCCTGACATTCGTAAAATCTTCAATGGGATAAATAAAAAGATACTACTGACGATGCTTAAAAAGCTCTGACGTATGAGTGGTTTTTTGGTGAACATTTTTTGCCGATGAACAACATTTTCAGTTCCTCTGAAACGCACTTATTTCTACGAATTCTAACCTCCGTCTTTTACTTGAGAGTGAATAGAACGTGGTCTATATTTTTTGGAATCATACGTGTTGCTCGGAAGACCAATTGTTTGGGATTCTTTCGTAGGTGTAAACTTTTCAGGTACTATATACCCATTGTGTGTTAGGTGTTTTTCGCTGTGGGCATTGAGGGCGCTAGCATAGTGAAGTTTTTTTTAATTCACTGCTTGAATAAAAACTGATTTGGAGTGCAGATTACCTGTCGCCGTTCTCCCCCTCTCAGTCCCTGAAGCTCAGTAATTAAAACGTTTTCACGTGACCGAAGCTATCGATTGAGCCATTTTGCCAAAAAATATCGTCGCTCACTGGCTTGAACCCCCTATTCACTAGCATTGCTCGCTTTAGCAATAATTGATACTTGATTGTTGATCTGTTCGCCAAGTCTGACAATTTACTTGCAAAAATTTTGTCACCATTCGAGAAGACATCTTCAGCGCACGGGCGTGTAAGCATATCTTTTCTTCCTGCTTGTGGCTGCACGGTTTGTAAACGGGATATTTAAGCTCCATCAGAAGCATCATGATTAAAAAGGAGAAACCCATTCGAGAATCTTCAGCGCACGGGCGTGTAAGCATATCTTTTCTTCCTGCTTGTGGCTGCACGGTTTGTAAACGGGATATTTAAGCTCCATCAGAAGCATCATGATTAAAAAGGAGAAACCAGAAATCTTTTCAGGTGCAAAGGACAGAGCAAGTAAACTGAAATGTTTAGCTGTTATCGGTAAGTTCGGGAACCAGACAGACCAAAGTAGTGGAAGATCTGTTTGGAGAAGTCATGCGAATCAGCCTGCTGGGCCCACGAAGATAAACTGCAAGTTGAGAATAAACCAATAAACATGGTGCAGACTGCTAAAAATGGCAGGTAGATAACCGGCCAGTTAAACGGCCACGATGCATTGTAGGCCACAAACGGATCATTCAGAGCACGAGACAATGAACAAAGTAGACAATATGTAGGGGGAACAAACGAACGCAAAAAATGCAGACTATGGAGCAACACGGATCACGAACGGACCAATCGGACAATAAATGGGATGACTGTGCGCAACCAGTCAGGTCATTGCTCAAGTAAGCTCTTTGCAAACCAGACAAGCTTGAACGCGAAGAGAGGGACTTCCTACAATATCGTGCATTGTTATCTCCTCGGTTGCCGACCAAACGTTTGAAAGTTAATTGCTAAGCTCGCTGTTTGATCAACTACTGATAAATGCACCTGAGCTGACAATATTCCGACATATTGCCCGTGTATTATTCACCTACCGCCGGCATCATAGTGCACCGGACCAATGCCGTTCACGCTCTTTGTGCGTCATTTGGCATTCATAATGGAATGGTGTGAGCCTTGGAAACAAAACAAGTTTAATTTGGATAGCTCTGCAGGACGTAGGTACTAATAGAATGGAGCGTGAAAACTCAAGGTGGGGCTTCTTTGAGGTATTGTGGTGCGATTCCCGAGGATGGAAAATTCATTTGGCACTGAATGGTTTCTTGCTTCCGATTCCGAAAAAAATTACTGGGTTTTTTGGTTTTTCAACGTGCAAATCTAGCAGTACCTAGTTCACCTAAAAATGTGATCATTTGTTCATGACATTTGCCATGAGTTGCAGTCATTCCGGATTTAACAGAAAGGTGATGATAAACTTTACCACCTGAGAGACGATAGGGATAAACTGAAGGCATTGACCGAAAAGTACTAAGTACCACGCTTTGTTCGGAAGAGAACATCAAGTTCTTTGTTGCCAATGCCCGAATGCGTATGGGACGATTGTTTGAGCTTTCAGCTGTTCTTACGAAGAAGTCAAAAACAAATGAGTGAAATGTAGGGGAATCTGACAAAGCTTATCTTCTTACCACTGGTTCCTGATGTCAGGCGTCATCTAGCTTTCTCTAGAACCAAGGGGTACTAAATATAGGCCTACCTGTGGCTCGAATCATGAGACGGATGCAAGGCTTATGAGTCTCTGGATCTGTCGAAGCTATCTCAGTCGGTACGGATTTCGGCATCATTCGTGACCACTCAAGCGACGAAAAACGTTTAGCGTGCACATCTGTAACGGTCACTCGTACATACACAGGGTGATGGTCGCGTGTGGAAGGCATTCGGTGTGCACGTCCTTCTGTCTTCGAGTTTGTAGACCATGAGCCGAGAAGGTCCTAATACTATTGATGCGTTTCCAAAACTCACACATGTAGGTGTGTACTAAAATAGGAGAACGTTACGTGTAGTCAGCGACGTGTCAAGAGATGTTCATCAGAAAAGAATGCATTTGAATGGATGCAATACTCGAGCGAAACTGTTGCAGCCTATGTTTACGACTAATACTTAAAACCGGGAATATTATCAATTAGTTCAGGAAATCTTTTCAAAACAGGGTCGTAATTATGCGTTCACGAGCCCTCACGGTGTTGGCATTTCAGCGGAAGAAAGGAACGCATGTAGACGTTTATATACTCAATGTTCGCAATCATTCGCTCCCGTGTTGAATGGGTCACAATCATCAAACAACCACGTTTGTCAGGGTTTGCTGAGCCATTAGTCGAGGTAAGCCGAACCCCAGCATTCAACATGGCCTGAGTGTAACGTTACGTTCTCCAAAGCATTCTCGACTCAAGGACGTTTTTCTAACTTTCTGGTAATGCGCGCTCCCTTGCTATTCACATTACAGACTTCCGGTTTGGAAGAGTGTAAAAAATTCACTTTTGGGAATTGCTGCTGTGCATTTGCCGAATGATATTCTAGAAATGAAATTAGTTGGATGGAAATTACGCGAGTTGATAAGCATGAATAAGCACGGAATTCGAGAGTGAACAGTCAGGCGCTTTTGTCAAACACAGAATTGTTGCACTATACGATGGGAATATACATCGATTCCTTTATTTCCGGTGGAACTGTACCCTGATGAGATCTTTTGGATGAGAAATATCATTTTGATATGTATCACTGTGCATTTAGCGCCATGCATTGGATTACCACCGGCATCTATCGATCGGAACAAACACGATGTCCTCAAACAACAAACAAGCCTGAGAAAAATTACATTACCTTCCCATTGGTCGACAACATGTTGAAGTTGTTGCGGGACCTCACTAATTTCAAAGGAGGACACCGAATGGGGTAAAAGTAGCAGACGACGCTCGGTTGAGCTTAATGTACAGGCTGCCATATTAATTCCAGATGTAAACGCTGGTATATTTTTTATCAGGCTTGCTATATCGTGAATCGCCCGTAAGTGAGGGCTGTTTGTTCATACAGCGGAGGATGCACAATGCAGTGTTTTTTGTCTGACTGAAGTTGTGAGGTATTTGGGCTACTTCCTAAAAATCCAGCCCAAGTTCCGGCGTGGTACTCAATTATGTGACCTGAGGGCCGTCAGCAGGAGCACTGGTTCGTCTTGCGTGAACAAGTGCTGAGCACGTGATATGTTGCCGCGTCATCATCCAGTTTTAGCAGTTCGTAGGTAGATGAACCAACCATGACACATACTTTTTTTATTTGATAGTGCCAAGTGCAATAACACTGTATTTCACTGTTTTGATGTCGAAACATGTTCCTATCAAATTCCGTAATCCGGCCGCAATTGCCCAATTCACTGCGCTATATTGTACGCTTTTGACTGTGTAGACGGAGATGAACTTTACGGTTTAACCAAGTAGTTTAAAGTGTTTAGATGAGTGGTCAGCCTAACTCAGCTTCAGGTATATGCTTATTTTTCGATCTGGTTCTAATCTCAAGGCAACCCCGATTTTTAAGCTGAAAAGTTGTGTGAGCAATTTTTGCAATCCAACCTCAAACGCGACTGACGGTCAACGGGAAGAGGCAAGTGGTTCGGACTTGCTGACAGCTTTTACTTCTCATCTCATCACATCAATCGTTCATGAATATGTTTGCCCATGCAAACGTGAGAATTCAGATGCGTCCAGCGTGCGGTGGTGCAGTAGTGGCAACAACCTTGCCCCGCGTGCCAGATGTGCGGAGTTGAAACCCCGGCACGACCACGGCTACGCACTACTGGTAAGGTCTAATAGGAGCAAAACTCAAGTTTATTGCTTTCTCCCTTTTGTGTAGACCCATCAGAATGACTGTGCCAGGACAGGAGGACGATTGTCCAAACGATGAGAGTACGTTCTACAAAACACCGGGTAGGTTGTAGGTGGTTTTTTGGGTGAGCAGATTGATTTGTCATGAGGGTTCGAGGATGAGAATGTGGTGAACGTGAACTATACCAGTCCCGCGATCAACCACATCATTATGATATGTTTCTAACCAGAATTTCAGTAGTTTGAATTTGGCTACTAGTGCAGTTATGGTTTTCTTGGTTAAGTCGGTCTGTTTGTTGCCAACAGACTGTATGATCGTCCCATCCCCGGCTTTACTGAAGGTTTCAGGTACTGCTGGTTTCTATTTCCCTTATCTCCTTCTCCTCTGATCTAGGTGTTTATATGACGGATCGCATCACACTTGCTCCAGAACAGATTAATTTTACGATTAAATATGTTTTCTGGGTTTTTTTTCAGCATAGATTTTTTGCAGCGGAAAACAAACTCTTAGCAGGTTTTACTGTGCCGGATATTACACATTCTTACTTGATTGCTCGCTGTTCGTTTTCTTCTTGTCTCTGTCTTTCTTGACTGCCACGTAGAGAAAATCCCCAAGTTTTATTTCAAGGACTAGTTAATCTTAAGGGTTGAAGTGACGATTGCTGAACTGTTCTCTTGGCTACGACATCGTTTTGCGATCGTCTTCCCCAGTCTGACATTCTCTGTTTAGAGACACCTTAATCAACCGCCCAAATCATCCTGAGCCTAACTCGTCCAGAGGTATTCACATGTGGTTCCCATGTCACTCATTTTCATTTTGGATTTCAACGTCCTAGCCAAACATGTTGTTACCGAGTGCTGCATTACAGTAAGGCAGATTTTTCAGTGGCGGCAACTCTTTTCGGTTATTAGAAAACCACTCCACTTTGTCATGTACAAGTTTCTCGGGTGATTCTCTTCATTTACTATTGCATGCGCTTGGATTTTCCATCGGGAACCTGGTGCTCTCCTGTAGTATATTCCATCTCGTTTGAAACTTAGAAGTATTTTGAAAGCCTTGATAATCAGCTGCTATTTGGCCCTTTTTCTGCTTATTTATTCCTCAGATCTCTTTCAAATTTCACCGAGTCTATTAATCCATGCTGAAAATATTTTATCCGAAAACAACTAGCAGTCGGCCTGGACGTCGGTGACTTTAGGACACGTATGAAGCCGCACATGATATTGAAAAAAATATTTATCTAGAGGTATGTGCTGTAGGATGAACGAACCATATGAATGCTTGTGGGCCTTGTAGTGAAAGTTGTTTCGTCGGGCAGACCACTGAATTCACACTTCAACCACCTCATGACATTTATAGATAGAACGTACATCTCGATTAATAAGAAAACTATGGTTGCCAGATGTCAACTGTAAGTGATTCAAAGTAGTTTTGGCCATCACACTGTTTAATAGCGTGACATGAACTAAAGTTCTGGTCATCCAGTGCAGCTAATAACTTTAAGGATCGCCATGTAACCCCACTAGCAATTGCATGTTTGATGCAAATTCCTGTCTGATGGGTCAAGTTTTATTCATAGAGCGTAGAGGTGTCATATATGCCTACAAAACACGAGCGCGCCACTGGACCTCAGAGTCTCACTGCAAGCTATGACCGATTGCTGTGTTATAATGAATGATTTTGGTCTTTGAAAATAAATCTTTGTGGAAGTTCGCAGTAACCATGGAACTGATACCAGAAACGATAGAAAAGATCCTCGCTGAGAAGGACAAAATGGGGAACTGTTGTTCACGTATCTTCGAAAAATTCCCTCGTTGAGGGACTACGGGCATTTTTATAAGGAAAAAAATATTGGGTCAGATTAAGCACGTTCCTAAAGGTTTTCATCAAAGCCGGGAGGGACCTCTGAGAACAAATGTCATTCGATATTTCATTTGAGAAATTTCAAGTTTCTGAGATGAACGTAGCCTATTCTTTGGTTTAGTCTTCTATATTGTCATCCTCTTCATATTCTGCTTTTGTTTGATGTGCCAAGTTCCGTCACCTACAAAACAATAATTATCAGACTTGGGTGAATTTAGCACTGAGCAGCAACGAGGTGCCGTATTTTCTTAAAGTCGGAATATATGAAGCAGATGACTTTCGGGAGCATTTATGCATCCCACAAAGTGACAAATCAGAAAGTTCGTAAGTGAGTAGTTTCCTTTATGGAAATATACTGCGATATCTCGAAGATCGTGCCAACTGAATCATGAGGTGTCCTGTGTGCAGCACAATCAGTTTTGTAGAATACATAAACGAGAGGTTCAGTTGAGTCTTTTGTGAAAACCAAGTGTATTTCTCAAAAACAGTCCAATTAGGGTTCAAGTAGAACATAAGGTTTATGGAAACTCGGGGACTGTGCTTAACTGATGAGCCCCTACAGGAAGGGCGAAACCGGTCATGGGCTGTCGAAGAGCTTTCAGCAACCTTGTGAGTAGTTTCCTTAATGAAAAAAATTTAGTAAGTATTAACAGAGATAAATGAACAATGTTGCAATCAAATGGACCGGAACGACTGCAACCTACAGTCTAATTAGACTTGAATCCTCTCGGTGCTGCCTGTCAACCATCTCTGGGCATACTCACTTTCCGATCAGGATACCCATCGTCCTTAAATTATGGATGTGTCATGTTCACTTTGTGTGTGGCATATAAAGCATGGACTAATATTCCCTTCTTGTAATAGTAAGGTCTCCATGACTGTTGCTCCTGACGTCTTGAAAAAGAAGTTAGAAATCGAATTTTTGTCCGTACTCAATGTGTGGCCACCATTTTCAGAATAAGTTGCTTTCAAAAGTCACAATGGCGCACGTTCTAAAAGCAACCACCAATGGGATATTCAGTCTTTTCTTCCAAGGGGAAGGTTTCCTGCCAGTAGGAAAGAAATACACTGCTGCTCCCTTCAGGGAACGAAGACTTATTTTTAAACGCATTTCTCAAAAGGCAACATTGCAACTGCGGCAAGAGTTTGCTCGAAAGAGTCACATGCAATCTCCGCTTGACAGCTGTTAATCACGGATCATACGTGGTTCTAGTCGGTTTAACAACAACAAAGCCTCACCAAATTTCCTGACTACTTTGATATTTTTTTATCCATACCTTGCTGGTCCAGTTTGGCGGCATCTAAAAGTAAATGTATGGTAAAGTAGTCCGCAAGATAAAGTTCCCTAACAAGGGATTACACTTTGGATATTCGACAATAACCCTCATGTTCCGCACTATGCAATACCTCTCCCAATCCCGGAATAAGGACCAAATCCCACCCTTCTACATGTTACTTCTTTGAGCAGATTATTGATTTTGGATTGCTAAAAGGAAGGCCGGGACTGGATAAACAGTTCCCCAGCTTGTAATTAAATCAACCGAGAAAAATGGGGTAACCTCTTGGACATTGGTGATTGTAAGTCTTTGTTAAGGGAATTAGTGTTTCATAGGATATTTTTACTATATATATTTATATACTATGTATATACTGTATAGGAACTAGGTAGCTGGTTTAAAATCTGTTCCACGTAGATTAGGCCGTTCTTCTTTGTGAAAATTTACACGTCAGCGACACCGTGATCTTTTCATCTGCTTTCAGAACGAAAAGGCCACCAAGATCGTATTCATCGTAGAATACGTGACGTATTCTGGGAAGCCCATTTGACTGACGCGCGAATTCGCAAGCCAAGAATTACAAAGTCTTGTGATTTATCAACAAAATGTGGTACTACACGTAGAAATTGTGCATACGAAAGGGACAAAAACCCCAAATTATGGGGATTTCAGCCTAACTGTTGCAGAAATTATTGTAAGTCCAAAGAAAGCCGGGTAAGAACGGTAAAACGAGGTGAATTACCGACAAACGTGCGCGCATAGCACGTGGTAACGATAGTGATCGGGGAAAGTCCGTCAGAATTGATTCGACATGCTAAGGGTCAAATGTCTGTCAGGGATTATGGTTGAATATTAAGTGCATGCGGCAGACGCAGAAAACAGTGAGTTCAAAAAAGGAGATACATTCACCATCACCATCACTATCATTAACAACAATACTATTTATGGCTTTTAATAATCATAGATTTACTCATGAATAACAACGGGTTGAAATGAGCCAGGCACCAACGGACATGACGAGCGATATGATTGGTCGATGGTCGTTTCCCACCGGTGTGACGTGTTTTCGAAAATGGAAAATTAGCCAGGCAATTTAAGTGTCGACCATTATCCGGTTTATGAGGGTCTGATGACAGATTTTATGTTTTGTAGTGAAGTGCATCATAAATGGTTATTCTGAGCAGGTAATTTTTCTAAGGAAGTGCTCGAGAATGCAAAACTATGGAGTGAAAATGGTCAACTGGTTCCGCGTGTTACACAAATTTAAAAGCAATTTGAAGGAAACACTATCACACATAACCGAGCGTAGTCTGTCGTTCGTTTAATCTGTAAGTCTTATGTTGTCCGAAAAGTTTGGTAACGACCGGTAGATTTGACGAAGTACACTCAGTTGCAATCAATTTTCTTCAGCAGACTCACTTGGAACCCATATGAATTTCTTATTTACGATGTTTTTAAGCAACTAAATGTGCTGCACCACGCCGCATCATGTATTAGTGGTATTATGTTCGAGATATCACTCACAGACATCACAAACGAGAGAGTCAGCTGGGTTCCAGTTAAGTCTCGCGTAAAAGCAATGGTTTGCAAATGAATGTTTTTTTTCGCTAATTTCGTGCAACTTGGGTTCAAGTTGAACATAAGGTCGACGAAACCTCGGGGACCGCACCTACCTAGTGAGCCTCAAATAAGGGCGGAACCGTTGGCGGGCTATTGAAGAATTTTCAGCAACCTTATGAATAGTGCATTACGCCTAAACGGTAGCTTTATTGCTTGGCAACGTTTTACTGTTCACACAAAAGCTTCCTCAGGCCAAGTAACTAGATTACGTGGTTGGTCGAGATTTAAGGCGGAAGGAGAACAAATAAGCTAAGTCAAGTTTAATTTGTTTGGACTTCAGCCAAGGGATTTTGTGTGTTGGGTCTGACCACCGGGTGTTAAGCCGATTGGGAGACCTAAATTAACTTAGGTCCAGCTTAGGGTCTAGTTTTTCTGGTTTACGTGATGATCCCTCTTGAACGTCTTTTGCAGTTTTCGTTCGTCTGTGTGGATGAGCTAGTGCTAGGATAGTTGTATAAGAGGAATGCTATGAACTTTGGTCGAGTTGAGAGTTTTTGCTAATGGTTCTACGTGGATTAACAACTACACAGTCACGTGTCAACTCGGCTTATCCAAGACCGCTCGTCAGTTCTACAACCTCGATCTTATTCACGCTGTGAAGCTTAGTAATTTTCACCGCCTTAACTATCAGCCGCTATGGTTTGAATCGCAGTCCCGGTCGTAAAACTTCTACATTCTCCAAGTTTATTCTATGTCTAAGAAATGTACCACTATCGCTAAGTCTTTGACCAGAGTTTGGTACTCTTCCACATTTATTAGTGGCTTGTTTATCCTCCTTTTATGCTCACCATTTCTGGTGTGCAATTCCTTGGCAGTTCGTTCTATGTAAACCTTAGTGCAATCGCTGCAGTTAGTTTTATACACGTCCCTAGTCCCTTCAACCGGGAGGGGATCTTTCAATTAGGGTGTAATGTTACTACTGTAGTTTGATCCAGATAACCCATCACACAACTAGTTGGGGGAAATTTTACCATCCACGCTGGAAGTGAATCTCTAATCGATTACAGATTCGCGAAGTTCTGCTGGGTCTAAGGAGATGAAGTCAACTTGAATATCGCAAATGAAGTCTGTAGGCATTGTCGCATGGGGCACTGATTGCAGAGATGTATTAAAAGGTGTCTAATTTATTCATCTGCCTTAAGGACAAGTCGTCCAGTGCAAATGATGACCAGGTACAATTATGTTGTGCACTCGAATACAGGTAGTGTCCATGAATTAGACTGATTTGCAAGTGCCCTGAGGTTTTCCCCTACCGGCAACATGTACAATAGGGAGCTGCTAAATTTGTGCATCTGATCTCTCGCCTTGCATCAGTTGATAGACCCGTTAGCAAAGATAACTCAGTACTGGTATAATGTTGGGTGAAACGCTGCTGAGTTTCTCACCATGCTAACTAAGCGTAGGTGTTAAATCACCCGAAGCCACGTGAATCAGTTTACGCTATCGTTTAAGAATAATCACCAACTTATCTATTCAAACGTAATTTCAACGATAATCGAGTGATCAGAAAAGCTTCTTTACCGACGTTGTTTATGTATGCTACTAGTGTTATTTTCTGGAGTTCAGCTTGAGTGATGTCTTGATAATAAACGAGTCTTATTTTAGGTTAAAACACCTTAAAAGACTGCGTGTTTTTGTTGGACTTTCTTGTCACTATCATCATCATCACATCAGCATGATCATCGACAAAAATGACATCAGTGTTCAACACCGATACTTCACTGCCGTAACTGTCATGGTTGTACGTGGGCTAGACGCACAGGCCTAGACAGGTGGACGATCAGGGTCCTCAACCATAGCCTTTGTCTCAAAAGCCTAACCGCATATCAGCGGTGTTTAGCGGGAAATGCAAATGCATTACTGTTCCTACGGAACAAGTCGCCCCATGTTCTGACCCCCAAACTGGAGGACCACGAGACTGTGCTTGTCAGATCTCCAACCACTGACCAACCAGGTGTGATAGACTCTATGGGGTTAGCAGGGACACTCCCCCAGTAAAGCTAAATGGGTCGCTGAGGTGCGCAAGCCTTCACACTACGGTAATGGCCAGTCTCTTCTTGACAGTTGTACAAAAGCCTGCATTTTGAAAATACTCTTGAGTCTGGGAAATTTTTTGGACGAGTCTCCTGGAAACCATATTCCCAGTATTAGTGCCGTAGATATGACTACCATCCTCATAGGAATATACTGAAGTTTGCTTTTTGTGGTTTTAATCGCGTCCAAGAGGAGTTTATTTCATCTCTTCAGCATTTCATGCTCAGACACCCAAAGTTGTTTTCCTCACCCTTCTATTGATAAATGTAAAATTTGTCGTAATAGAGGAGACCTGAATCATGTATTACGTGTGGGTCTCACATCCTATATACCGCATTTGAGATTTAGCCTTATGATTTCTCACATGCATATTTATGTCATCCCTCTTCCCCTCTAGACAGCTCATTCCTGGACAAAACTCATCAATCACTTCCCGTTTGATGTACTAATTCACGTGAATCGGTTTGAAATGAAGGGTAAATAATCTGGATAATGTCGTTAGAAAAGACAGCTATAACTGCCTTGACCTATTCCCACGCTCCAAAGTGATATTCGGATGGAACGATAAGGACTGTTTTTCAAACATTTACGAGTATCCTCTCGCTACAGCTATACAGTTTTCGTAGCAGAGTTGTTAAAAACGCTGTGACAAAGGTATGTATATGTAAAATAACACGGTCTTTTATCATCTAATAAGCCAGTGGCACTAGCTGCAAGGTCATGGTGGTCTTCAATCATTTGATTTTATTTTTTTTACCGCTAAGCGGCCACAAGTAAGTTCGCATTTTTGAAAAGTAGTGAAGGCTTTCACCTCGGCCAATGTAGTTAACAACCTGTGGATAGGGAGCCTCCAAGTTAACTAACCACTTGGTTTTTACGGTTAGTGCTAAAGCTGGTATTTTGACATTTTTGGATGAACAGTCACCGAATATCAGTTCCAGATATCTTTACTTTGGCAGAAATTATCATTCTGTTTTTCTTTCGTACTCACATCTCTCTCGTTTGAACAGTCGTTCTCCTATCCTGGCTTAATTAGTCTAGTGAGCCCACACCAAAGTGGGGGTAGCACGGGACTCGAGTTTCGCTCTTGTTATAGCTCATCAGCAGTGCACATCCAATGGTCATGCCGGAATTCGGTCTCGGGACATGTGGGGCGAGCCTGTTCCAACTACTCCACCAACGCAGGCCGGACGAATCTGAATTTTTGCGTCTGAACACGTTCGCCTGTTCACGGTTGTTCAAATTAGAGAGATGTGAGTAGGAACAACAGATGTGTCGCAAACCTCACAGCAGAAGTTTTGTTTTTGTTCGGGGAAAATTAATACTCGAAAACGAACAGTTGTTTGAAAAGTTAGCTAAGCCTTTCTAATTGGGAAATAATCACCCAGTGGAGTAATATATGTGTAGAGGTAAGACAAAGTCAGAGACTTCTCTCCTCAGATGGAATCCGTCACAAATACGCACGAGAGATAGGGGGTTTTGAATATGCCCTACGCATTATATCTATACAATCTTCTGGGTGATACCGCTGTATTTATCTGCCTCAAAAATCACCGAAATTCACTGAGTATCACCCAACTGCTGTGTACATACAAAGTGGAACTTCAGACAACGAAGCACTTGGAGACTTTCCATTTCAAAGCATCACGCTAGGCCGGTGGACACTCAAAACGATTGGGTGGACGAATAAAGCTCAGCAGCAATTTGGATGGTAACAAACAACAAATGCCTAATCGGATTGGAAAGAATCCACGACAAAAACAGTATCAGCTGACACACGCGCCACAAAGGTCACACACACAGGGTCACAGTATTGCCAACAGACATAAACAATGGCCGATAAGCCTTGCCTGTCCTTCTTAGTTGGGTCACGGCATTAGGGGGTGGTACAATTATGTCTTTGCTTTGACAAATCAGGTATAGAAACTCTGATAATGGTGGATGCAACTGTTTACATTCGCTTACGGATGGCTTCACTTAAACGCTTACACGCATTCAAACAAGCCACTTGGTTTCTTCCCTGAATCAGACGCCTAGTAAAAGATATATCGGTTGTGGTTTCCATGAGAGTCTTTCTCAGAGCAGTTGATACGTGTTTCGAAACACATTTGAACAGGTATTTAGTTTCATATCCTCGGTACCAATACTGCAAGTGAAAGCAGATGAGTTGGACTGTACTGAAAAGAGTCTCCATAGTTTAACTACGCTCTTGTGAAATTGTTTTTAATGGCAACTACCTGACATCATTTTTTGACGAAGGATTTGCCGGTGAATAGTGATCAAACTGCTGGACGTCCGCACACAGTAGGAACTTACGGATAGCTTGCGTGGAGCCGAGTGTAGTGCAAGTCTTTGACACCGATGTAGGAATTAAGATATGCGGGTGAACTTACAGAGACCTGTTGCAAATCATTAGTGGGCCCAAGTAGGATTACGTAACAATGGGAACAAATTTAGCACCGGGGCTCCCACATGATTGGTCAATTCCTTGTTGTTTCGGTGTCAAATCGCACCTACCATTGCATAACACCATGAAGTGTCATCAAAAGACACCCGTCATGGCAGTAATGGATAAACTGGCGCTATTCCATTAGCCGTCTTGTTAAGAATTTTGTCATGCTTAAGATGACGGTGTCCCGTGGAGAGTCAGTGGAAAACGAGGCAAGTTTATCTCAATTCAAATTCTATGGTCTGATGTTCAATCTCCAACCCCGCATCTGATGGAGGGTGAAGTTCATTCTGGAAATTATGGAACTGCTTTACACTTTTCGTATACCATAGTCCAGTAGTCAATGAAACTCTAGGGAGGTTCAAGAGGACGCGTGAGAGTGTTCACTGTTTTAAAACTCTGTGCAGATGTCATGTTTACTTTATCATCGGTTTTCCTTGATTTAGGTCCACCACGGATTCCGCGTTCTTGGGGAAACTCGCTCCAAAAAATCTCCTGTGTGTACAGAAACTTCACAGACTGCTGAGTAATTCACATTCTCTCCTTACCACATATCACAAAACATTTCCGGCCATCTTCAGTTCTTCAAGAGCCATTCCGATCTATGTAGGCAGTCGCATTCGAAATTGTGCTTCTATCTTCTGGTTCACAACCAACGTCATTTTTTACGATATCAATGCACTACCATGTTTGACATCTCAATATCAGTGACATCGTCATCATCATTGTCAGCTGTAATAACCGAGTACTCGTCGTACAGTGGTTGTAGCTGCCGCAGTTTCGTTCACCGATGATTTGGGGGAGTTAAGTAACCGTGCATTGCAGCTAGTAAATTAGTACATAAATCCAGCAGTCAGTGGGCTGTCAAGTGGAGGGGTTGGAAAAGGAGCTATGCATTGAAGGCGATAGCTTGGATGCACGAACACCATTGAGGGCGCGACTGGGCCATATCTGATAATGTCTCTAGCCATTGATGTGGCCCGGCTCGGGGTCCCCATCCAGGAAGACGGCAGTGACCAGCGCAGCTGAGTTTGCTGGTAATTGCTTCCATACTTCGCTGCAAGTCAGCGTTTGACCGCCTCTGGCTCTCTTCCACCCTTCACATGGTTGGGCGAAAAGAGCCCTTCGAGGAAGTCGGTCGACTGGCATACGCAGCACGTGGCCAAGCCAGCGCAACCTGTGCAGTGTGATCAGTTCATCTATCGAGGGTGAGTTATTTCTCCCGAATACCATTCGACGTACTTCAGAATTGCTGATCCGGTGTTCCCACCAGATTCGGGCAATGCTCCGAAGACATCGATGGTCAAACACTGAAAGTCTTTTGACGTCCTCGGCGCGCAGCGGCCAGGTTTCTGATCCATATAGTAATATGGAGCGCACCGCAGCATTGTAAACTCGACCCTTGACAGAGAAACTGATGTCACGCCTACGCCACAGGTGACGTAGGTTCGCAAAAGCTGCTCTGGCCTTCCCAATTCGGATGGAAATATGATCTTTCGCGAGACCACCGGGACTGATACAGCTGCCTAGGTAAACAAGTTTGTCTACTACCTCAATCGGTTCATCCACAAGCATGAGGTTAGGGTTCGAGCCCACTCAGTCTTGCCCGACCACCACGTCAACGTGGCAGCCTTAGGTCGGGCAATATCAGTGACAGTAACTGCGTCAGTTTTAATTGATAGCGAAATTAAACATCTTTTGGGAACCGTTGATCATGATGCTCGCTTCACTTATGTGGCTACTACAGGACTTTCTACCGCATAATGCCATTAGATATTTCCAAAATAAATGGTCTTTCGAAGTAAAAATTGATTGTCAACAACGGATGGTTTAAAAATTATGGGTGGATGTCTTCTGTTGGGCCATTGTGTTGTCGTGCTATACAATCATTGGCATCATATAATGAAACAACTTCATAAAGAAAATGCTGTGAATATCACTGTAAAAGTCATCTCTTGATGTTATGCTTATTGGCTCTCGATTTGAATAAGCTTTGAAGCAGCTGCTCCTAGATTCGGACGACGTGGATTGGTAGCTCAGTTCTCACTGAAATCTCAACTTGTTGTCTTTGCTGTGGGTTGAAGCTCCACAAAATTTTGGTAGTTCAGTTCTAGGATTCATGTTTATACCTGTTGTCGGTGCTTATTCATAGTGGCCAAAGCTGTTTTTGGTAACCTGAGATCCGACTTCCTAAGCGCTACCCATTCTAGTCAAGAGAACCAACATTTGAGTAGCACGCCATACAATAGTTGGAGAACTGTTCTGTGGAAGCAGAATTAATTCATTTGGGAAAATTGGGATGAGATTTGAAGCGTGAGTAGAAAAACACCGTTCGTCGAACTCGAATGATAACCGCTCTGCTTTTGGCTGGGATCCCCCGTCCCGTAGCTACAACCATGTCATCACTTTTAGCCACGAAGTTGGTATTCGTTCGGCCTTCAAAATCATTATAGAAAATAAGCAAACCCGTCTGTTCACTCGTCTTTACCATTTACTAGTCATACGGACTTGGCCAGGCCTCTATTTACAAAGACTTGAGCGGACATTGTGCCAACTGTAGGTCAGTTTACCCCGATGCGTATTTTGAAAGTTTCACTGAGGACTTTAATTCTGGATTTCAAATGCTCATTTGTAAATTAGCTTGCTCTTCACGTGTGTGACACGTTTGACAAAAACGCTGAGAATAATACAAATCTACATAAACCTTTCTCTTTTGATATTACTAATTTGTAAGTTCATGTTGACTCTTCCAACTAACGACATCAAAATCAGAGGTAAATTGGGACACCAGAGTCGAGATAACCAAATTGCACCACCTCGTTTGTTGATTGTCCGATTGTTCACCATCATTCGATTTGAAGTCCAACTTTCCTATACTCAAGTTTGAGCATCTGGCCTACAAAACAATGGTTCCTTCACTTTTCATAAAATTATTTGGCTACGTACATGTATGTCCCTTCACCAGGCATATAGGCTTAATTAAACAATCTGTCTGGACTCCGGTGTGATTGCGCGGCTGTTTAGGCGAGACAGAACAGAGCATCCATCTAATCCACAGTGCCACCGCGGATCAGGTCAATCACGCTGCTTGCGTAACTCAAATGTGCATGCGTACTAGTGTCTATTGTTTGTTCAGTATGGGTGCATACTTTTCCAGTGATTCATTCCTTGGTGTTGTGAGTATGGGCCAACAGGATATCAATCCAGCGGTTGAATTATCCGTTTTCGGCTTTGCAATATGCATGTCATTGCTTGACCCGGCTCGAACCGTGCTTTCTATTGTTCTGCCTAGGATAGGCATACCGTTCATAACCGACACCTGGATACTGTTCACCCGTATTGAACTAGTGCAGTTCGCCCCGAGGTGATTTTACACCCATATCTTGGTATTCGATCCCATTGAGTTCTCCACTTCCATGCGAGTGTTCTATGTATACAGAGAAAACGTATACCAAGGAATGGAAGCCCTAAACCTCACGTAATTGTTGGGCCTTAGTGGTTTGTTTAGCATAAAGAGAACCACCGGTGAATCATCCTCAACCCTAGGGCAATTGGCTTTTTTGCCCTTGGATTGAGTATTCATGCAATTGAATTTTTCAGTTCCTTTAGATGAAGCTGAAATTAGGAGTTACTCTCAACGTTTTATGGTCTTTATCACTTTGATTGAAACACAAGATGGGTATGAACTGTGACATGGAACCACGTAATACAGTTTTTTAAGCCGCTTTATACTTAGCACAGTAAAAAAGTAATGGGTAAGTGGAGTTGGATGTACTGTTCACAAATCCAGCACAATAGTGAGTGAAGTCCAATGATTCACATAAACTAGGATAGCCGGGATGTGGTTACCAAATAGTTGTGAGCGCAACGTGGTAGACCGAGGCGAGTAATCCGAATGCCTCAACTAACTGCCGTGTTGACGTTGCATTAAGGTAAAAAAAATTAAACCGCCGGTTTCAGTGACATGCCCCTTAATCGGCTCTGGCAGAGTTTTCTGTGTCTGGTAAACTTATTCAGGGGGCTAAATAGAAGATGCTCTCTGACCCTGATATCTGTCATTTCTTTCCACAAAACATCCAACTTAGCTGCATGTGAACTGACAGATATGTGGGCAATCTTACTATACACTCGACAACATATCTAAGTATTGGTCACTTGTGGGTCTGCTCGACGTTCACCAGGCAGCAACAGGTCAACTAACTGAGCCTCGTAGCACAATTGCAAGCGTTTCGTTACAGTAATTGTCAGTTTGCGCGGTGAAGATTGTTTCAAAGAAACCTGCAACTAAACACATATAGGGCACTTATAACGTGTTATACCAGGGTACGTTCCCAAAAGGAACTAGAGCCCAGAGTAACACTACGCTCCCCAACAACGTACGGATGATGCCACCTCGACTGGTGATGAAGTGTTTGCAATCAAATTGCCCAGCTCAGCGAACAAGCCAACGACCGTCTACGCTACCTGAGCTACCGACATTCTGCTCTATAGCATATGTTTAAGGAAGGGATTCTCAAAAAGTCTACAAAATCACCGTACTGAAAAAATAGAGTATATGGCTTTCGCACGCACAAATCATACAAGTCCGTGGGAACAAAATAATTCTGACTGTTCTGTCAAATTCACACAGTAGATGTCACATGCGGCTGCTTTGAACCAACTTCGTTAGTAATGACAAATGAACACCATCACCGTTACGAAGAGACTGGACCTCACCATGCTACGACGTTTTGTGAACCTCGGCTACTCGTTGAGCTTTACTAGGGGAAGTCCGTACGACACTCGCGGAGTCTCTCATACCAGGTTAGTCGATGGTTAGAGGTCTGACGAAAATTCCCCTGATTCTCCAGATTGGCGGTTAGGATGTGTGACGACGTGTACCATAAGAATGATAATGGACTTGTATTTCCCGCCAAACATCGTTGCCTTGTGGTCAGGCTTTTGAGCCAAAAGCCTTGGTTGAGGACCCCGATCTTCCTCATGTCTAGGGGTTGGCGCCGTCGCAGTAACCTAGCACACGTACAACCACGAACTGCACATTTACAAATAAACTCATTCCACATCGACCGTCGCGTGGTGTCATCAGCCGGGCCGCATACAGCAGGGCCAGGGAACGAAAACAGGTTACTACTTACACAGTCCTTCTTTCTCTTTCACGTACTTTTTCTTCTTCCTTCTTCCCACCACGTTGATAGCTCTCTTCTTGTAGGCCCAGCGCTTAGGACTGATGATTCCGTTCATTCTGCAGCGGATTTGCAATCAACTTCAGCTCTCATCCGGCCCCGACATCCCAAGGCATCTAGATTTGAATAGTCAAGCCTCGACCCACAGTCTGCCTGACCACCTACAATGTCCTGCACTGTAGCGAAGCATCAGTGTTTAACGTTGATGTCATGTTGTTCATGATGGTGATGATGATGAAACGCCATCAAGACTCCTCGTAGTCAGTCAGTTTGCAACCACGTTTCACTTATCCTGGTTTATGTGAATCCGTGGACCTCACTCACTACTGTTCCCAATTTGTAGGCAGAGTGCTGGACTGCTAGTGTTCGTTGCTTTTTCTTACTATTCCACGTTTGTTGTAGAGTACATTGAAACAGCTTCGGTCGGATAGGAATTAAATATAAGGAGTTAGTACCAGTTGACCGTCATCAGCCGACTGCGTGACGTATGTTGACCTGGTCGCAAAAAGGGGAACTCACTCTTACATCCAATTATCAAGTGGTCAGCGAAAGGGGACAGCAAAGCGATGAAGGAAGTGCTGTCTGTTTCTGCAACACAAACAGCATCAGCTTGCCTCATCGGTCACAGTAGCATTACAGGTGCCCGTAAAGTTCAAATATTGTCAAACGTTTGTTGCACTGTTTGAACAAAGACGCATCAAACTCCATGGTTCTACCGAAGGCAGTCTTTTATGAGCAGAACTATAGGAATTTACTGGCTCTATCACTCTGGTGGATGTATAAGTCTATTGTTTCTTTTTTCCGAATTCCTACCAGCCACTGTGAGAACGACACGTCAATAAAATCCATTTTTCCGTCTGGGTTCATTCTGGACAAAATCCGGTCCCTGACCACACTCTTACATTATTTTACCTCAACTGAATTTACTTCCTTTTGGTAAATAAAGGTGGGATAACTTGACATGTCGTCGGTAGGCAGCTAGACGATTGAAACACCGTCAATTTGTCCAAACAATAATGAACTGACTTTCTTTCATTCACTGACCCCCACCACGTAACTTAGGTTGCTCAGACAGTCTCAATAGCACAAACCAAAGAGATGAATCACTAAAAACGAAGTTACAGTCTATCTGAGACCCGGGTGACAACATATGCACCGACTGAACACCAGTGTTCAGGTTTGTTCAAACTTTCTTTCAGCATGGAAAACAAACCACGGAAGCAATCTATTCATATTTTACACGAGTTTTGTTTGTGATAGACACCTGAGATCAAAGAAAATCGAAAAAACTTAAGCCTGCAAGAATCGTCGAAAATACAATACAATACAATACAATACAATACAATACAATACAATACAATATAATACAATACAATACAATACAGTACAATACACTACAATACAATACAAATACGCTGTTATTAGTCATAGCTGTACGCAGTCAACAATGCGGGTGATAGGTATCTCAATCTCTTTGTGATTCTGTGGAAGGCTACTTCAACTGATACCAGTAACGAGTAAACATGGGTCAGTTGAGGGATCACATATACTGGAGTTGGAGACTCCATTTCACTTGTCTGGTTATTTAAGAGCTTTGTAATATCCGCATTCGTGTTTTGATTCATCTATGCTTGATCTCGTTAGCCGAATCCGAGCTGATGTACTTTCAATGACGTTCAAGGGGTTGTTGTCTGAAGTCACTTTCTGTTGTTTACCGCGTGAACTACATGCGGATGACAATAAGCTATCCGTACGTGATCTTATTCTCTGTAATAAGACGAAAAGTCCACATGCAAACCATCTGTTATGTGCGGTAAAAAAGATGACGTTAGCGGAATGCACTCATTTGCAAAACAATCTGGTTTCGCGGGAGACTCACACTCGTTTATGATGTTTTCAAGCAACTGAATGTGCTGCACAAGGCCGCATCATGCTTCAGTTGGTACGATATTCGTGATATGGCGATACATGTATAGACATAGTACACTGCTTATAAGGTTGCTGAAGAATACCTCGACGTATTTGAGAAAGCTCACTTGAATGACGCGCAGTCACAAGCCAGAAACTGTGCATTCTTGAGATTTATCAATAAAATGCGCTACTACTGTGTGAGATAAAACATAACTAACTAATAAATAACATAAAATATAAAATAAAAATAAACTAAGAAATAATAAAAGAAACAATAAACAAATAATAAATAAATAATGAAGTAACGATATAATAAGATATAATAAGGAAATAGTACTAAAGATAAAGGGGGTACAAGCCTCAAATTATGTGAGTTTTCGTCCCAATTGCTGCAATTCCAAAGAAATCCCGAAGTAGACGGCAAATTGATCTTAATTAGCGACACCCGCCTGGGCACAACACGCGGTAGCGCAAAACGGTCGAAGAGCGCGCGTAAACGATGGTGGACTAAATTGGTTCGACATGCCAAGGGTTAAAAGTTCACAAGTGATTACAAATGCATATCGAGTCTATGAGGTAAGTGCGGTAAACAGCAGGCTCAGACAAGGGAAGGATTTGACCAGAGCGAAATGGAGTACAGTTGCGGAAAACTCTCCGACAGTCCACGACCCTGTTTCGCCTTTCAGGTAGGGCCAGAACACTCATTTGCTTAGAAACCAGCTGAGTTTCCGGTGAGTTTCTCGCAAAACCAAATTTAGTTGCAAATGAGTGTATCTCACTTATTTTGTGCACTTTGGTTGCAAGTTAGTTGACGGAAAATCGGGAACTGCGCCTATCGGATGAGCCCCAAGAAGGGTGTTCAGGAATTTTCAGCAACTTATGAGTAGTATATTATGTCTATAAACGATAATTTCGGATTAGTGTGTCCAGCCTATTGCAATTAGCCACAGGATATTTTTCTTCCTCTCGTACCCTACGAGGAATTTAGCAATCCTTGCATCCGACCGGTTTGGTGGAAAAGTTTAACATATAATTCCGTGGCAACTAAATTGGTTCGACATGCCAAGGGTTAAAAGTTCACAAGTGATTACAAATGCATATCGAGTCTATGAGGTAAGTGCGGTAAACAGCAGGCTCAGACAAGGGAAGGATTTGACCAGAGCGAAATGGAGTACAGTTGGTTGCGGAAATCCGACAGTCCACGACCCTGTTTCGCCTTTCAGGTAGGGCCAGAACACTCATTTGCTTAGAAACCAGCTGAGTTTCCGGTGAGTTTCTCGCAAAACCAAATTTAGTTGCAAATGAGTGTATCTCACTTATTTTGTGCACTTTGGTTGCAAGTTAGTTGACGGAAAATCGGGAACTGCGCCTATCGGATGAGCCCCAAGAAGGGTGTTCAGGAATTTTCAGCAACTTATGAGTAGTATATTATGTCTATAAACGATAATTTCGGATTAGTGTGTCCAGCCTATTGCAATTAGCCACAGGATATTTTTCTTCCTCTCGTACCCTACGAGGAATTTAGCAATCCTTGCATCCGACCGGTTTGGTGGAAAAGTTTAACATATAATTCCGTGGCATGAAACTTCCTAGCACTGCTCTACTTTTGCATTAGACAGTACATTTAGTTCGCGCTTAGTCTATTTCAACAAAGCGGTTTTATAACTTTCATTTGCTTACTGCCTACATAGCTTAAAATTAACGTGGTTTTACGAAAAAAGTTGATCACATATCATACTGGACTTCAAGACAATGCTGGTCACATCACGGACGGTCAAGTGGAAACTTCGAAAAGCCAGCAGCCATAAACAGTTGCCGGAGGATTCTTCCCTGCCCCTCTTGCAAGAGTGACGATGGTGTTCAATTGCACAAGTGAAGTTTAAAAACTCTGAATTCTATGGCTTTGCCACTAACTACTCCTGTTTACGAGGTCATCTAGAGTGACGTTTGGGAACTCGTTAGAATGGACCAGATTATTTCAGCCAGTCCGTTTGGCAGTCAGTTGGAACAAGATGTCCAACGTTTGGTCTATCAGTGGTTTTCAGTGTGCATTTGGGCAGAGAAGGTGGATGGCATTTCGTAAGTGGTTCGGAAAGACGCCTGCCTGTTTGTACTGGGTGCCCCGTAACACAGGCACAGATCATCTGCCCGTTACGTATAGTTATGCGTGCAATTGTGGTGCTCTTTGGGCAAACAAGTAGGGATTTGTTCAAATCGATTTCAAAACACGTCGTGGATAGCCAGTGTAATGTTCCATTTTCGAGCATTTGGTTCAAAATGGGCTGTTCCAATGCATTCGGTCTTTTTTATTCAGTGCCCAAAACGGGTGTTGACAACAGCCAGGAGTCAATTTTGTCAGAACTTTTTAGCTTGATTTATGCAGGCAGACGGTTAAGTTAATCACATTATTGGTTTAACTATGGAGTACGCGTGGATATGCTGTTTCCAATGCTATACACAGTAACACATGTATAGTATACTAAAATCCTCTTGGCTGGGATATGAGATAAAACGTCAGAACATCCCAGGATGTTTTCATTGATTCCCTAGAATAACTGCTTGATTATCAAGTCGAATTTACCTTTGCTTCACTCTCATTCGAGCGGTCTAACTCAGTACCTCCGGGCAGATGGATGCGAGGCCAGCGTGCCATTGGACATTCATCAGTGTACACAGCCGCACTTGCGTTATACCACGCGTGAACACTCGAGCGATGTGATTGGTTGGCCCGACGGCATGAACACCGGCCTCAGTTGGGCAAGATGAGTGGTCCGACAGGCTGGACGTTGCTATCAGGTAGCAACGTCGACGCACACACGTAAAAACCGTCGTATTAATTTTGGGTTTTGTCACACTCCTTTGTTTCGCGCTTGATGAACAGCTCTGTTTGTGTTCCGGCACGAGTGCTCCGGTTTGCTTGCACGAAATCGCGGAAGTCTTGACCTCGAGTATCTTTCTTTTAAGGCTCACCGACGATGTGTACGATAAAGTCGGCTGACGACAGCGTACTCGGACAATAGGTTTCTGAGTACTCAAGCTTAAAATGAGGACGAGTAGCCTATATTCCGATCGATCTATTCGTTGCGACCTATCAGTTGCCCCACTAAAAATACGTTCATCCATATTATCGCTCTTGCTACAATTAGTGATTTGGATACAATTGCCCTATACACACACAGTTGCATGCTCTACCTGGGTACGAAAAATGTCTGACGGAAACAAAGCACTGCCAGGGGTGGACAAAGACTATTTATGTCAGATATTAATCATCCTTTCCCACAGTTCAGGAAGCACGTGGGGGCACAATACAAAACGGCTCTATTTTGGACGTATCTTCTTGAACGTATAATATCCCTGATTAAATTAGATGTGGCAAAGCTTGCTGGATAGGCTTCAAACATTTGTTTGTTTACTGTCTGTTCCGATAATTATGTGAATTGTTGCTCGTGGCACAAAGGTCTCGACAAGTAAATGCTCCCGCCTTCCATCCATTAGCGTAACATTCTGCCATCTTGCTTTTTCAAATTTCGATGCTAGCCCTTACCCCTAATCCCTATTCTTCGACTCCTACGTGGATGTTCTTTACGAACCGAACTGAGGGACTTTTCATCTACTTGGATCAAAGCAATCACTGTACCAATCGTCTCAAAGAATGAACCACCAATGATATTTCACTGAAGCAACGAGGGTTGACGAACGACCAGTGAACAGTGCTCACGGTCGCATTAAGCAGTTTAGAACTGGTAATAAAAACGGGAGAGTGGCTACCTGTTCAAACTAAACTACGTCTGAAGTGCGCTTGCGTATCCACCGTATAACGCATGATTCAAAACAAGGAGCATTAGAGCTGATTCAAACGAAGAGCAACAACCGGGACGTACCAAAAGCCATGGGAATGTGCATTTTCTGGACGACTCAAATGCAGCGGCCATTTAGTTTTCGAAAAACACGAATGTAGCTCTCTGGCGGCACCTCCAGTCTGGTTTCCTCATATCCCTAGGGAGTATATGCGCCCTAGTTTGAGAAGAATCCGTCCAGCGGAGAGACGCCGAGTGAATAATACTCGTATTTTATTGAAAACCAAAATGGTTGGAATCTTGTGCGATCGGACCAAGTAGATATTTAGACGCAGGAAGAAATGGGGAAATGTAGGCATATTCAGTGGACACCTGATCAAGTTCACTGACACGTTCTGTCGTGGCGAGAAAGATAGACCTTTCTAGGTTTTCTATCCAAAACGAGATAGTTGGTTGTATTCATCAGACAAAGTTGCATCTTGCGAACAACAAAAACACCTTTTGCTATAAAATCCAGCCTAATATCAACAACGGGTCAAGTCCGAGTGAGAGGCGAATCTGTTAGCACAGATGATGTTTGCACCACGAATGATACCTCGAAAACTAAATTCAATAAGGGGTTGAGTGAACTTGGGTAATTTAGATGAGCTTAAGAGAGCAGGTTTTTTAATGTTCAGTGAAACGCGCAGTGCGAACTGAATGGTACTAATTCAGCTTATTGGCCACTTGGCATCGTCGTCGATATCTCAGTACCTCCATGTTAGAAGGCGTTGAATTAACCAGAAAACATGGGAAATTGCGGATTGCCACCAAGCGGACGGACTGGGTAGAGCGAATGATTCTTTCTGTGCCACTCCTTCTACACCAAAATCAATCTTTTTGCCCAACTGGAATCCAAAATTTACTGGATCCACAAAAATGTCACTGAAAAACCGGTAGTGCGTGACTAGAGTCACGCCACACGTAGCTATTTCTCTTCAATACGTTTTCACAATAAACTATGTTGGACTGATCCCGAAAAAGCAGTTACGGGACACATGGATCACGTTTTTGAACCCACATGATTCTTCCTCCATCGAAACTCTAGGCGATGGGAATGATACAGTGACAGTTTGCCCATTTTTCTCAATCGGCGGTTTATCTAACGTGGTTAGTTGGTCTATCCAAATCACAGGCGCGAACTTTGAACCTGGTGTACAGGAGTATTGATCTGCTTTCAACAAAACTATGTGTTATTCGGACAACCATGACAAATCATCATCATCATCATCATCATCATCATCATCATCATCATCATCATCATTGATAAAGCGGAAGTTCTGATCCAGACATGCTCCCAGTGGCCATGAGATTACAGACAATTCAAACACTGTTCAGATGTCCGAAAACTAGCTGCGAAATTTTGCACTCACCAATAATGTATGATTGTTTGTAAGGCCATGAAAGTTCTTCCCAAATAATGTGGCTCTAGAATTAAGCGAAGTCACATTTTTCATTTGTCTGAAGAAACGACCACTCGAAAGTTTTCTCGCCTGATAGGATGGCAAGTGTTCGTAATGGCTGACTAAGGACAAAGCGACAGTCAGAAGTTTCAAGTTGCATGCTCTTCATTTCGTTTCTTCAACCTCCTGATCTACACACAAGTTTCTTCATTTTGGACCAGAATGAAAATTTGTTCATGCTTTCATGAAAGAAACTACTCACAAGGTTGCTGAAGACTCTTAGAAGAGCTTTCAGGTCACTAGTTTTCTTTATGAAAATATACTGCGATATATCGAATATCGAGCCAACTGAAACATGAGTCGGTCTTTGTGCAGCACATCCAGTTGTAGAGTATCATAAGCGAGGGATTCAGTTGAATCTCTCATGAAAACTAAATTTATTTGCAAATGAATGTGTTTGTCGAAAAACAGTCCAATTAGGGTTCAAGTAGAACATAAGTTTGATGGAACGTCGGGGACTGCGCCTACATGATGAGCCCCAAGAAGGGCGAAACCGGTCGTGGGATGTCCATGAGTTTTCAGCAATCTTGCGAGTAGTTCCTTCATGAAGATATACTGCGACATGTCGAATATATTGCCAACTGAAACCCGAAGCGACCTGTGTGAGCACATTCAGTTGAAGAATGTCATAAACAAGAGATTCAATTGAGTCTCTCGTGAAAACCAAATTGATTTGCATGTCACGTGTATGGGTCAATCTTGTTTGTCATCCCTAAGTTATCCTAACCTAGGCTCCATTCAGAGCACTCGACCTCCGTCAATAGCCACCTGATCTGTTCAGGTGATTACGCAAATTTTACTCCTCCTCACGGTGGTCCGACTGTTGGGCTATGATTTTCTATTGGATTGCTATCTAATCCTCTACACCTTTCTGTTGCGGTCCACCCGGCCGGTTTAGGCGTAGCATGAATCATATATCTTTTTTAAATATACTTCACGCTATATCTATTTACCTGTGTTTATTCTAACCGAGGATTTTCAGTTTTCCTGGTCGAAATGTTTCTGTCCCCCAGAACGCGAAAGACCCACTTTGAATGTACATCCGCTGTAGTGGAATGTTTGCAATTACCCCTCTGAAAGTGAACAAACCCCCAAGCGATCAACGCGAACGTTCTCTTATTAAATGTAACCTAACCAGATGCAGCAACATGAGTGCGTTAGCACTCTCTGACATATTAGCATTTTGGATATTCAGTTTTTAACTCGTCCTGAGTTGTCATCGTTTGCTTGCGCTCTTGTTTGGCAAAGCCACGTCCAATTTCAATTCTACCAGTGAACATACCCTGTACCGGTGTATTCATATTTCACCAAGAGTCTTCACTACCAATCCATTTTCTGTGCCTAATATTGGAATGTCTGGCAAATACTAAATCCCAAGCCACTGCAAAAACCTAAATTAAAAGACAACAGCCATTTTCAGGACTTTTTTGTTTCCCAATCTTCCTCATGAGAATCGCGAAGAATATAGTTTCAAGCAGAAGTCCAGGTGCGCCTAGTCACTAGTCTGCAACATGAAAGGCCATACAACCTAAGTGATGGGGGTATAACCTACAGGCAGCCATGAAAGCACCAGTGCTTGGGCGGATTTTTAACAAGAGTAAGATCACGTGATCTGTCTTGGACAATATCCTTTCGGTGACCTGAGGTGTATCAACTAGAAATTGATATTTTGACAACAAACGAATCTGCACATTTTTTAGAGTCCCTGCAAGAGCCCCAAAAATAGTGCTCATAAAATTCAAGTAGATGTTCGACGAATCATGCGGGAGAAAGTGCAGTACAGATTATGCTTCCGTATTTCTTTAGTTGGTAGCTCAACTGATCGGTAAGCAGTCCCCGTCACGAACGCCATCTCCAAGTCTACGTCATGTAGAATTAGTTTAACTAAGTTCTCTCATGAAGAATGTCAAGAGTTACATTATGCAGGTGAAAACTATGAGGGGATAATACTCCTTCATCGCAGGGGCTGACAAACTTCTTCTGTCAGACTTCAGCTTGTGATAACCGAATACATCAATCAGAATAAATAAGTAAAATGCATGGCGTCATAGATGCATGTGATTCGTGCTGACTATTCAGTACCCGAGAATAAAACAGTAAATCCAGTTCGCAGTCCATCACAAAATGCGGATCAGTGTGATTTAGGAACTAACTAGGAACTAACTAACAAAGCACTTAGTGCTTAGCAAGGGTTCCGAGTGATGGTATGCAACATTCTCCCAACATACTCCATGCGAATGATCTGTGCCAGTTTGTCGGGCGGATCAGACGACGCATTTCAAGCTTAGCATGATCTGTTGGAGACACCCATGACGTTACAACTGGTTTGATCACATTTGAATTCTGGTTTACATGAAAAGCGTTTGAATCAAACACACATTGCCCACATAACTGGCTGAGTTGTGCATTGACCCCAGAAACATCGCGAGATTAAGCGGATGAGTTCAAATGGGTTCGCAAGAGTTTGAAGCTGGCCATCATAGTTAGTCACGAGTTTTAAAAAATAATGGGCCTATTTATTATCAGACGGTTTCTGACCGTGGATATACCAAAATTCCCCCACAGAATAATCAAACTATGCAGACCGATAGGAGCTGCGTATGATCTTTGGGCGATGGTTAAAGACCCAACATGACAAGATACAAAAACCGTCCGAAAATGTGAACTTTGTGTACAAGCGACAAGATGCTTTGGACGGTTCGTTTTCTTAGTTAACTGGACAAGACACTGAGCAGAGTAAGAGCTGGTGAGTATGGAGAGAGATACTGAACCGAATTAGTTTACAAGGATTCTGTACAGTCAATAACTCCAAGATGGGTTAAGTGGATTATCTGTACTTGTAGAGTACAAAACCAACCCCAGCTTCTCAGACAAACTCATCTATTTCAGAGCTAATTTTGCCTGCTTCACCGAAGACCTTGCCACTGTGGCATATATACTACTGATAAAATCTACGAGTAACATCAATTGGGAGTTCGAAGCATCAGTTCGCGCTTGACTGATAATTATTGCTCTATTTAAAGGTTTTGTCGATGTAAGATATCTATACAACGTCAAAAATGTCAGAATATGTTTGAGAACATTGAGTCTCCAATAATCTATGCTACTAGGTTTTCAAGTTCATGTCTGGTTTCTTTCCTACCAGGTGGGTACTTGTCTTCTGATAAAAATTAAAAGCAACAGTTGTTTAGGACTTGAAGTGTTATACATGCATTTAGCTAACCAGAGATGCAGTTTTTCGGTCTATTCGATTAGTTTCTCGGTTTATCCCGTTTAGAAAACACCCACGATAAAACGAACAAATCGGTTATTCAAGAGTTGATGAAAGTGCGCTTTCATAACCGCTCCGTTCTCAAACTTTTGTTCATGTTCTGGAACCAGTATCTCCACGATCAAACGGCCACTCCTAATCCCAGAACGGTTGACCAGGTCTGCATTTAGCTGAAGGTTTATCACAGCGAGATTAGCATTGTTCGATGGGAGATTCTCCGGAATGAGTGCTGATCAACCTTCGACACAACGTACCCTGTCAATGACCGTTTATCATGCTTCTCCAAGACGATGTTTCTTCGTCTGATTTTAGGACTTTTTTTACTAGGTTGCATCAAATACGTTACATGATTATCCTTAGACTTCCCCTCTAGTCGAGCAGTGATCTAACAAATGAAGCTGTTTCCTGATTGCCGTCACCTGGTTTCTATTGACATCCCTTTCAAATTCCAGACATTGAACTTGCCTCGACAATGCTAGCTGGTGACATTCGTTTTCGGAGAGCGTGACGTTTGCTACACTTGCTGCTGAATTGAGAATACAATATGGTAATTTATGGCGTTGAATAATGCATTGAGCTCATGCCTAATGAGAGCAATCGTGTTTTTTGTATTGCAGTGTCTCGTGGGTAGTCAGAAAAGGTGCATGGAAGAACAAGTGCGTGCCAGCTGTGAGTATTCATGAAAAAACGAAGTTGCACAGAGAAAGTTTGGCAAATAACGGGGGGGGGAGGGAAAGAGCTGAAAATACTGCCAGAAAAGTATAGATTAGGACTGGGTAAAAGGTTTGAACGAAGCAACTAGAATATTTTGTTGTTTGATTAGGTAANATACTGCCAGAAAAGTATAGATTAGGACTGGGTAAAAGGTTTGAACGAAGCAACTAGAATATTTTGTTGTTTGATTAGGTAATAATATCTGGTTTGTTAAATTCATCTCGCTCTTTATAATCTGCCTATTTCTTACTCACCTACGAAGAACAAAGTCAGAGACGGTTGCGCACTTTGGCAGAATAGGTGATTCATCTGGAATATGAAAATGCTGAAATTCTATACGAAGCGCACAGAAGCGTTCGAATGCCGGAGACCCGAAATATGAAACTTAGTCTCATTGAAGAGATAGAATAATTGGCAATCACACATTCGCTAACTAAATTACCCGTAGCGTGGCAACCGAAAAAAAAACGATGCGACACCGACATTACTCGAATTACTGTTGAGGATTTCTGCAAAGCAACCGAAAAGTTCAACCAGTATACATTTAAACGACTGCGTGAACGGCGTTGTTCCACTTAATAGTGGTCTCTTCTGGGTTAGAGATGTCTTTCGTCACTACTAAACAAACCCTCGATTTAGTGACGGCTGGGTACTCTTTTAGTTAAGTATATAATTTTGCGAACCTGCTGTTTCTGTATTTTATATTCTCTCGTCATTGCGTCCTGATTCAAACGCAATTCTCGTACAACAGACGATGAACTAAAGTACCGTTTTGAACCTAAATGCTCAGTTTTTCCACGAAGTTTCGCTGACTAGAGAGAATGCCATATAACTCCTCCCACTGTCTTCAAATAGATCTGCTGTTCCTGAGTACACACTTGTCCGAATTTTCCGTACTGTTTGGATTGTCATCCCGGGATTTCAGCTCATTTCGAATGCCCTGGCTAACTGATACTGATGTAACGGTGAATACTACTGATGAAGCATGCGAGTAGTGTTTTCCCATAAATCTGCTTCGCGTCACTTGGAAAGTGAGATCTCTTACGGAATTTGCGGAGTCGCTTTGTAGCATCTGAGTAACAGTCAATGAATATCCAGGAAAGTTCAGGAAGATGCGTTCAAGATGGATATTCAGATTGGTGGACGAGATGCATATGAGAGTCTTGCTTCCTCGTCCAATAGTCTGTAACTGCTCAGTTGGTGTTTGTCAAATAAACAACTCCGCAGCGAAGGACTTCTTCCTTTCAGTTTTCACGCATCCATTGATCGAACAAATTCCATCACCTATGGAATCACACCTACGGTTTCAAATTAGAGGAAAATTTCCTCTCTTCTTGATTGTTTGGTGTCTTTTCCACTCGTGAACCATGAGAAGAGTCATTACGTTGTCCATTTCAATACTTGGCACTACTACGTACTCGCCATTCTGTCTAAAAGTTGGGTAATCAGCCAAAGTCCGGGCTCGATAGACTTGATTTTCTTGTGGTGAATTTCTACTAAGCAGACTGGAACTGCGTGTGATCACGAGGCCTGAGTGGCCATTTAACGGCATATTATCCCTCTCTGTAATGAGAAGTACGGGGAGCGGAATGAGAAGGAGGTGCCATACATGTACACTCAGGAAATAGCATGCGAAGTGCTATACTCTATTCCTCCCGGTAATATTCGTCAAAAGCTTTGCAACAACTGAGTGGTGTCTCTTGTCCCATTCCCTTGGTTGGTTCGTTGAACGCCTTAAATTCCACACTTCTTTTCCCCTGTTGTGATTAAGTCGTTTCTTCTTTGCTTTGTGGTTTGAAATTGGTTGATTTAAGAGCCTTCTATTTTTAGTACATCCGATCGGATTGTTCCATTGTACGTCGTCAGCTTGTTTGATTTTCCATATGGATCACAGAGACTGAGAACGTGAGCGTGAGACATGTGGTCAGATGAGTGGGCCAAATGCATGACAAGTTGACAGGCTGGTTGGCCTGTTTTTCAAACATCCTTTACATTGCTACGGAACCAAGCCCTGTCAAACCGACATCTCGTAAACGAGTCTCTTGAACTGTAAGTTCGGGCTTCAACTCCCGTCAATCTGACCTCATTCCCCATAAATATGGTACCGAAGTGCGGAGAGCAGTCTAACACGTGAATAGTGCTGGGCGGGTGTGTTGGTGAGGCTTGCGATGGTCAGTTGCGAAATCCATTGTTTAGAAACCAGTTGACTTACCGCGACGCAGTGGAAACATGACCGCAATAGTGAAACGATATAATGCCAAAACTTGGCAGTATAAATCACGCCAGCCAAACAGTGCGACCGCGCATCCTGAACGAAGTTTGACGTGGGATGGACAACACATGTAAATAAAATGAACACAGCAACAACCAGGCTACCCAAGATCACTTTGACTGAACCGACTACTGCGTCTATGACTGTAGAAGATCTCGACATAAATAACACCCCCCCAAGTAAGCATAGCCTTAAAGTTGGCCACGCCCGAAACAGTCTACAGGTCCAATTCAGGGATGTTGTACAGCCCGGTCATGGGACTTCAGCTACGTCATGAGTAGTGTACTCAATCAATCCAATGACTAATGGTTTATAGTGAAATGAAGTACGGAATGAAACTTTAGGGCAATATAATTCTCAACTGTATGCACAGGTTGGTGTAAAACGAATTGTATGTTGGTTCTAACGCATCTACACAGCGAACGAGTGCAAGTTCTGGCCCACAGAGAAACTTCGATTAGAATATGACCGCCTACGTAGCTAATTCTGCCACATAAGCCATGAGAACGAGCAAGGTGGATATCCGTTTGGTTTTGTGCTTGAAAAGCAGACGGACAGTCGTGATAAGGAAAAAGCGAGTAGTGTGTTCTTCCCCCAGAACTGATCACTCCTATTCTGCAAATTAGTCATATTCAGTTCCATTAAATTCCTGCAATCCGTTGATACCCCGTTTAACTCAGTTGCTCCCAACTGGGCGTCGGGTTCGGAATTTCGTTTCATTATCTAGTCAGGTGGCTTGTTTCGCTTCCAATTTTCAATTTAAAAACAAACTGGAGCTGTAACGAGTGAAATACTAATAAGGCCATCCTAAAAAGACACTGAAAATCAACAGCTAGCTGAGAAGTGGAAGCATATATATATTTGAAGACCAGTGCAAGACGTCCGCAACTGTCTTGCGCCATGCTGTCAATAATATCAACTTGAAATCTACCTTGTTCGCAAAGTACAGCACCCTCATTCATTCAGTATTACACAATACGTCGTCTCTGAAACAATTTCATCTTTCATTAACACCCAACGCTTTTTTATTAAGTTAAAAAGGGAGCATCAAATCAGCCTAACGAGCACTCGCATTGTAATGAAGCGAATGGGACGAGTTTATCAAAGGGACCAAATACATTGAGGGAGCTGTATTCCGGAATTTCACGTACCGATTAGGGATATGGGGTAGCGAAAAGCTGTTGGTGTGCATCGTTACTTTTAGTTTACCACTATTTAACGCCGCTGCCCAACTTTTCACTTGCTCTCAAGCAATCACACAACCACCGCAGTAGCTCCAATCCTTTTAGCTTTCCGACGTCAGTCGACCTCAAAACGAACTATTATATCATTGCACTCGTAGGTCCAGATGTGATTTTTTCGCCTCCAGTCACTGTACTCGTCCCTATGAAGTTCAACATTAAAGACTCGTTAGGTGGTGGCTCCGAAGTTCTTAAACCTCTAGATTCTACGACTACTTTAAATTGAAGGCACTTGCCAATCTGCTGGATGCTTTCCTTCCCAGCTGACTTGCTCCTACACCCTTTTATTGAAGCGTGTATGAAATGAGGATCAAACGACGGGGAAGTCGCTTTTGAGCATATCATTTGTCCTGCAAATTCATTTATACATGCACTGATACTAGCCGTGTTTCCACACGTAGGTAGTGACCAGCCACGTGCTGTTCGACTTCAACTAACTGCAGCTTGGTACAGTCGCCCCTTCGATATAGCTCAAATGCTACTGATTAAATTCTGGCTGGGTGAACACCACTCATCGCGCGATTGTGAATTCCAACGGGGACCCCAAACAGGGACGGGAAAGAGGATACAGTGACTTAGCAGGAAGATTGCAAAATATCTGTTCCGTGTATGTGTTTGAACAGAAACTCGAAAGTGGACTGACGAAAATTAACTTTTCAATAACACTCACGACGCGGACCTAAATGAATGTGCGAAGCACTTCGTTTCTGCGGAACTGAAACAAATCCAGGGGAACGGTCGTCAGTCCTCCAAAGAGAGGACAATACAGAGGAGGGGACATCTAGTTTCCAGTAAGAGGGAGTCAAAATCAAATTATGGCTTCCCCACGGAACAGGCTTCCTTTCGAAGGATCTATCTTAAGGAAACGTCGTACTATATAGAACGCACGGTACTCGGGTCATATAGATGGTGGTGGAATTGTTCATTGAGTTTGTTAGTTTTGCTGCAAACGTTCCATCATTACCAATTGAAGTGACAACATCAATGCGTTGGTACTTATGCACAACCGCCAAAAGACTAACAAATGGACTTATTTTACACGCTTCTTGTAACAAAATAGGCCTATGAAGATTTTGGAACCGGAGGTCACAGCATAAGTATGAAAAATACATGATAAACGCCACTTGTATTTTCTGGAGAAAATAGGTCAGGTCAAAGTGCAACATCAAGTGCTTGTATCAGCGCCTGAAGTTTCCGTAAGTTCGGTATGCAAAGAAGAAAGGGGTATAACCGAGAGAAGTGGGCCAACAGCGTCATCATCGAGCGGTTTTGGCGGGTTAGGAGCTATGGTCTCGCATAATTTGCGCACCTTTTGGGCCAATACTGGTAGGTGTGGGAGTTTGAAATGAATCTGGGACCATGACCGCTTTCGAATACTGAAGGCTTGAACTACTTCGGGGCTAAAACAAACGAAATGGAGGGTGCGATGAATTCAGGTATAGTTGGTAGCAAGACGGAAGCAAAATGACACCAAGTCAGAAAACATCGGGGTGAAGGGCGAATTTTTCGTCGAATCAATAGGTTAAACACAAGGATGAAACCCTCCGATTCGGATTTTGTTTCAGTTTGAAAGAGGGAACACTCGCCAATCGTACCACCAAAAGCTTCTCTCCTCGGCACCTACCCATGAACAGTCGAAATATGTAACAGGTCCTTCTTTGGTGTGTCGAATCATGGTTTCTCACGGTTCATAAATCCGACGACTTTCTCAACGATCTGCTGTTGTTCGGACAAATTGCGTATGCATTTTCAGCAAACTGGTACTCTATTACCTGAGAAAATGTTTTTTTCACTGGGTTAGGCAATCCAGTTTGGAGTATATCACCGTGGGGCGAGATAGCTCAAGTGGTTAGAGCGCAAATTTACGGACTGGAAGGTCCGTGGTTCGAACCCGACCTCTGCCTCTCGACTTCCCCTGTCTAGGCTTGGGAATCCTGGCAGTACCCCAACCCTCGTGCTTCTTCCGGGTAGCATGGCAGCTAGGCACCGGGTGTTACAGCTGAGAGATATCACCATGAATTAAGTTGACATTATCAGCGTGGTGATGTCCGCAAGTCTGCGAGAATAACGGACTGCACCTTGTGCGCGTTCTTTCGTAACACTCGTTCCAGCAGTGCACATTCGTCTGCAAGCGGCCCAAATACACTTACACAGGTAAGATGAGCTGTTCACATGTAACACTTCCCTCGCTCTCCAGCAACAACGACTTCTCGATCGGTTCCACTCAGTTCCTAATTGACTGAATAATACATTCTCCAGTTGATCGTGGAATAGCCAACATACGTAGAGTGCACTCGAGAAGATCAATCAGGGTGGACAAATGACGTGTGGGGGAGATCCAAAGAATACGTAGGAAAATCACCACGTAGTATCAAAGACCCTCCACAAACATAAAAAGGAAGTAGGCATACCTAGTCACACAGATTGCCTTCTCCGTTTGTCGTGCAGCCGTATACCACAGGGTGTCAGTTCATTCATTCCTCAGTCTCTTATCTTCCTTAGGCTTATGCTATCCAGTGACATTAAAATGGGTAGGATCAGTGCAGTTCCCTGTTGACATCACCCGACAACAGCAACAACTGAAAACTCAGTGGCCAAAAGCCTGAAGACGCCACACATCATTTGTGCACAGAAGCTATGTCATGCAACCATTCAGCAATATAGCCCTTTCTGCAGCCGGAATCCACACAAGTGTACCAAAAAGAGCAACAGTCAGCTGTTGATCCGTGTCAACGGTAACTGGCGGTGGTGTGACCAATGGGGATTTGTAGCTGGCACGATGCTGGAGGACACCATGTGCCAGACGACCTCGGTTATTTCGGAAGTTAGCACTACATAAAAACAGCCCGCGATCAGCAAATAGCTGAAGTAACCGTTCACCAATGTCCGTACGTACCGAGTCCAGTCCATGTCGACCACCTAAGTGAGTCTCAGATGCGCCCTTCTCTACGTTCAGGCCTTCAGCAACCACAACGATATCTGAGTTTCTAGCTCGCCGCAACAGGGTATTCAAGGCGTCAAAAAACTGGTTTTCGATGGCGTCAGAGTTACGGTCAGTTGGGGCGCAAGCAGACAACACCGATAGCGATCAACTTCCCGTTCGCGAGACTCCTTCACGGACGTTGCCAAACGAACCGCACAGAGGCGACTATCAGCCGGTATCCAGTTAAGCAAGTATTCTTCCGCCCGATGATTGAGGACGACACCAAACCATGCACTTCTGGATCGCCAGCAGTGCACAGCCGGAGGCGATTAAAGAGTGACCAAGCAGTTAGCTCAATCACTGTGCTTGTATTCTGAATTATCGTTTCTGGTATACAGCACACATCAATGTCAAACGAGTCCAGTGTGAGGGCAAGTACAGCTCGGTGCCTTGCTTGCTTCAGAGAGCAAGCATTAAAAACAGCTAGACAAACTGGGCGAAGAAATCAAATCATTCCGCTGTAGCACCCTTTCGGTGCCTAGCTGCCATGCGAACGTAAGGAGGCACGATGGCTGGAATACTGCTAGTTTGTTCAAGCCTAGATAGAATCAGTCGAGATCCTGAGGCTGGGTTCGGTCCGTAAGCTGGCGTCCTAGACACTGAGCTATCTCGAGCCCAAACAAATTGAATATCGAGGCTCGATAGTTTGGAGCTGCTTGAGGACCTAAGCATCGAGTGTTGCTGCCAAAACGGGTGCAGGACGAGGAGTCACCAGTCACAACTGATGGACCCACAAGGAGAGAGCTATTAGTAAGATGGGGACAGGGGAAAGAAAAGTGTATCAAAGAGAAAGAGAGGTGTCAGCAGTAGCCTGTTTTCGCTCACCCGTCCTGCTGTACGCAGCAAGGCGATCCAGCTGATGCCACCATATGAGGACCAAAGTGGCATGAGATCATTTGTTCTTGGTTTTACGGGGATTGAATAGTGCCAAGCGACCCAGTGCCAGATGGGAGAACAATTAGGATAATCAACAAACATCTGGCTCAAAACCCTGACCACAGGGCAACAGGTTTGGCGGAGAATGCAAGTGCATTAGCATTCTTATAAAACAAGTCGCCACACACATTCTAACCGCCAACCTGGAGGACTAAGAGGCTGTGTTAGCCAGACCCCCAGCCACTGACTAACCTAGTATGAGACTGCGTGTTTCGCACGGGCATCTCAGCACAATGGGTTGCGGAGGCACACAAGCCGTCACACCACAGTAAGGTCCAGTTCGTTGGTGACGAAGTGCAGCAGAATGGACAATAAACACTGGTTAATGGTAAGGTTTCTTTTTTGAAAATTAAAGCTTATCAGGCGAACGGTCAAACTTTCCCCGGGACCGATTCAGAACAAAGTGGTAACCGGCGGGTTGGTTTTGTCCCGGTGTTATCCGACAGAACCAGGTGTGAAGACCAAAGTGAAATACCGTAACGATCACGTGTTATCACGTTCGTTCGACTGAACCAGTTGAAGTGAGCAGACAGCTGAGGTCGGTCACGCATATCAGAAGCACTGCAGTCGACAAACAATGGAGGGATTGATATTCCGAGCAGTTTGGTGATCAGACGAATACAGATGAATTTCCGGACATGGGTGGTATGTACGAGAAAGAGCGCAGTAGAAATATGAGGTTGCACATTCGATCAGCGCGTGCAGCCTAGATAATGGATGGAGCCCAGACACAAACAATACCAAGGGTCATGTGCCAGCCGGATAAAAAAAATAGAAAGAACGGGGTCAACAGAGGTGAGACAAATGTGTTTTCGAAGTCTAGTGCCAGAAGCTGTTACAAGCATTCGTGATGACGGTTCTGAAGTTCAGTCCAGATAGTATAAAAAAACCACTTCAGACTTCCAGGTACCCGTGTACTTTGTGCGAGGGACAAACCGATGGTGAAACCCAGAAAAGCCATACTCGAAATTTTACGAGTTGCTGAGTTTTCGGGCACGGAAATGCCCAAAAAATTGGCAAAGTTGAGAAAAGATGTCAGGGACCTAATAATAATGAGCATGTCATAATGTTTGCGTATTCGAGTGTTATCTAGGTTCCCAAAGAAACGGCGGACATAAATATAAACTAGTCCACCACTTAAGAGCGAAAGCACGAACGACGCGAAATGTAAACTACACCGTGGACTGCACTGTGGGCTACAGTGGAGGTGAGCGAACTTCTTGGTTAGAGCGCGAATTTCATAACCGGAAGATCCGTGGTTCGAACCCGACCTCTGCCACTCGACTTCCTCGTGTCTAGGATTGGTGAAACCTGGCAGTATCCCAGCCCTCGTGCTTCCTCCGGGTGGCATGGCAGCTAGGCACCGAAAGGGTGTTACAGCTGAACGACTTCGCTCACCGAACGCGGTGCTTCATGTCATACTTGCTCAATTGTTTTTCAAGTTCATTTACATTGTGGATTAACAGCTGATATTCGTCAGCACTATTGGAATTCTGTCTGTGTGAGGGATATATAACCCAGGTGCCTAACTAGTTTGGTGTGGAGAAGTCCACTTCATTCAAGTAAGCTTGACGCGCACAGGCCCCTAGGGAACATGTACGTGAATTAGAACCTACTGCCCAAACAGAGGGCTTTTTAAACTAACGCATAGTTATACAAAGGGAAGTAATCATTTATTCTCTTACTGACCTTTGTTTTCCAACTGCTTGCACACTACGTCTCAACAATTTCCACGGTTCATTAAATACCGCCCAGGAAGGATGATCCAGCAATGCGAACGATAATTCCAAGGCATCGGTGGAGAGACCTGGGAAAAAACAGAGAATTCGTGCACCCACCGTCACGCAAATCGACAGTTGTACAAAGTTGACAGATGATATACACGCCTCAGCGACTCAGAAGCGAGGTACTGTTCCAATACTTACCGTGTTTCAGACAAAGGTTGATTGTTGATACGTGGGGATGTTGTGCTCGCAACAATCGCTTTTCATCAGCAGCCGACAGGACCTCGTGGCGTGAGACCGAGGGTGCTGGTTCAGGAAGTACATGCCTGGAGAATCTGATCCGATATCGTAACAGGCGAGCAGTGATTTTCGGACAGGGAGTTATCGGTGATGGTGTCGGAATGCTCGTATCACCGTCTGTTGTCGTAGCTTCGGTTCGACTATCTGCGGTTACGTTGAGGGTTAACGAGGATACGTCAGATTCCCGACTCCGGCGCCGATACCACTCACACAAGTAACGAAGGGCATTGGGGTTCTCTGGGATACGGCGGGCGTAGCTTAACAGAAGGCTGCGTGCGCGTAATGGTTCATTGAAATACTCGAGGATCTGAAACAAAAACGGAAAATTCAAATATATTCTACATGGTCTAGGAACAATGTTTCCGGACCCTGTGTATGTAGGTGGGAAACAGACACTGCACTTTACTTAACTACAATGGAGATCTGTCACGCCAGGCATACTATTGTACCATGATCCTTGAGAGTACAAAGGTGCGTCCAACCTAGGCCTCAATCCATTAGCTCATTCTGAGTTGCGGTGCGTGCTGTCGTAGTACTGCTGGAGTGCGCTCCCCCATTTATGGTTCTCTTGTAACAAATCCAGTATGAGACAGAGCGAAATGGACCAGCACATATTGTAAGGCGCGAAGGCTGTGCCCATGTATGAATCTAGGATAGTTGGCTAGGGGATTTGGCAGCTCCGTGGTTGAAGTGGGTCGATAACCCTCGGGTGTTCAAGCTAATTTTCTGCTCGTTGTTGTTTCCTTCGCACCACCAGACCCCAGGAAGTGTTGTGAGCGTCCATTTCTTGAAGCCAGCACGGCTACCGACTTACGACCCATTTAAAAATACAGAATTTTCGGAGTTTGGTTAAGTCCCACACACAGCCTACCTTATCAGGTTTCCCGCGCCATAAATGCAACGTCGGCCGAAAGGATCGGCAGACAAGGCCCCAGCAGTCGATCATTTGAATCGCCTTTAAAACCTTGATCGTTCATGTCTCAGTGCCACTACCGTAATGAGCTGACTTGCTATGAAGAATTCGCAATGATATGGTTACCAACAGAGCGTTTGGTGATGTGACTGACAATGGAGTTCAGGTATGAAGCTAAACATCAAGTTAGCCGGTGGCTTTTTCAACTGCTACATATGCCGAGTATTGTGTTCGCCATACCGAATCCAGATGAACGCGAACCGAGATGTGCGGCTGCCGCTAACACACCAATAATGAAACAGTAGTGGAAACTAGTGCTTAACTGCCAGGGGAAAAGAATGTCCTAGTAAAGGATTGAAAGGGAGAAGGGATGGATACTTATTGTAAAACACCCTATTTGTCTAGAGAAACAATTTCCGGGAGCGAAATGCCTACAGCCTTCAAACACATCTGAGCTTCATGTCGGAGCAAGAAGCCATCAGCGGGATCAGCCCAATGTCCCTTGCGAGTCTCGCAAGCCCGGCTTACCAAGACAGGTAAACGTTAGCTATGCGGTCCAGCTGAGAAGTGACAACAAGCTAGCCACTGGGATCGGCTATGCAGACTTTCTGGACCTGTACTCAGGAAGCTGCGAAGACCCCACAGCGCTCAGCTTGACAGTACCCGCTGCCAGATCACGGCTTGCCCTATTCGTCAAAATGGGTCTGAAGTGTAAACGGTGATCGGGACCCAGCAATTTTAATCCCATAAGCATTATTTACTACCCAAGCGAATCCGACCCACTACTTCGTACTCGTTTACGAACTATTTGATTACATACAGGATAGAAGATGCAAGCAACATACGACTTGACAGAAGAGAATGAAAAAGGTTACGTAGGGGGTGGGTGGTGTATGCGATCCGCCTTAGAGGATAGGATTAATGTGACACTTCTGTATTTGACTACGGAGGGTGTAATATCCGGCAGTAAACCGGAGTCAGTATCGTTCCTGTTGCCAGTTTATAACCGGAAAGTTGACGATGTTGAAGATGTAGACCCCGAATGCTTGTCGTATGCCATCACTCGCCCCCTTTGCGCTTTCATTTTCGTCTCTTACATACCAGGGGGCACGCAGGCACATAGTATTGAATCGAAACCGCTGGAGAAAAATAACGCTCATCGTACGCCCAGTCAGTGTTGCGGTTGTTTTCGGAAAAGTTTGGTAATGATCGGTAGATTTATTGCTGGGCAACGTTTCGTTTTTGGCACAAAAGCTTCGTCAGGTCAAGCGAATAGGTTACGAGTTTGGTCGAGATTTTAGGAGGAAGGGGAACCAATCAGCTAAGTCAAGCTAGATCTCTGTTGGGTGTCCACCGAGAGATTTTGTTGGCGAAAGGTCACGCTATCACAAAATAACGTGGAATAAGTCAAAATAAGTGCTAAGAGATTTTCGTTCTTGTCGAGCTGGATGCGAAGCGATTTCAAAACTAAATACGGTATGCGGCTTAGCTGAATCCGGCGACAGGAATGTGTTACCCCATAGCCAGAAGACCTGGCTATGGTGTGAGTTGGGTTTACATGGGGTGAAGTTCGAAGACGACGCTAGTCGCCCCCGTTATGACCTATTCCCTCGAATTGATGGTCGAACGTTTATTACGATGTGGTCCAAATATGCCCCCAGAACTATGGAATTTTTGCAACAAAACCTCACGCCTTTGCTTGTGGTTACAGGGCAGGTAAGCTCTAGTATTTATCACTAATGTAGCGCTGTTAACGAAGACAACACGCTAAGGTTTTCTTCAACTGAACGGACCTGACTGTACAGCACTAGAGTACCAAGATGGAATGATATCTTCAGAGGTAGGCCCTGGAAACATTGGGATATCACAATTTGGAAGTAACGTGTGACGTCAACCCCTTCTTGTTCAAGGTTTGCACGCGATTCAGCACAAAGGGAATTTCAGGGATGTTGTACACAGCTGGGAACATAAGTATATTCGTAAACCATTTTTTCTAATCTCGTAATTGCACTGATAACTGAATCAGTTGTCACTTTACACAAAGTCTGTAATTCTAAGAACCATGCTTGATCCGTTCGAAAGAAACAACAAAACGTGTAATCAACAGCCAGTACATATCCTTTGGTCCAGTGTATGGTTGGCCACTGAACATGGAAAATAAATCACATGGCCTGACGCAGCTCTGTGTCAAAATGCACCTCAGTGTTCAAAACCTGCCAGTATCGTTTACGCTTAATGGCATAGATCAATACAGACTAGTGGACGGTCAACAAAAGACCAAACTCGGCTAGCCCGAGGTCACGGAACTCACCTCAACCAGTGGTCGGATGAAGATGTCGCATAAGTAACCACCGGATACCAATGCCTCAACTTCCTGCAATCGATAGAATGCCTTATCCGCCAAATCATCGGTGGTCGAAGGCTCTCCTGTGTCGTCAGCTACAAACAAAAGACGGAATATAGAACGTAAAGGTGTAATAGATACTGCTATGGGAAGATATGCGACCATAGAGAATCTGTTCTCGAAAGGAAAATTGATACCGCATGGGGCAACAAATGACGTGGCGTCAAAGAGTAAGGAAAATTCGCATGAGGCAACAAATGACGTGGCGTCAAAGAGTAGGTTCATCATCATCATCATCATCGACAGCATGACATCAATGTTCTGTTCTCGAAAATTGATACCGCATGGGGCAACAAATGACGTGGCGTCAAAGAGTAGGTTCATCATCATCATCATCGACAGCATGACATGACATCCAATGTTCAACACCGATGCTTCACTGCCGTACAACCATGACTTATTTGAAGGCCTTATTGTAAAGAAAAGAGTAAAGGTGGACGGGGGAGGGACTTAGTGCTAGCTTAACACAATCATTCCGAGGTGCCTACACCTCCAGACATTCACTCAGGCA
>NW_008752044.1:199775-201762 GCF_000715545.1 Opisthorchis viverrini | reverse complement strand
AGCCACCGTAAGGCGACGAAGCACAATTGACGCCAACAGTCTCGTTACAACCGGGGTCAAGCTGATCCCCCTGTGGTTACCACACTCACTATGCGCCCCTTTTTTTGAAAATGGGCACTATCACCGATTCCTCCCAGTTGTCTAAGACAGACTCCTTTTCCCAAATGCAAGCAAACAGATCGGACAAGCGCTGACTGAGGACTTCGCCCCCGTCTTTGAACAGTGCGGGTGGAAGGTCATCCGGACCGGTAGCTCAGTGGCGCTTGAGGGAACATATGCAGTCGTAAACCTCCGAGGCCGTAGGTGGTTCCACGTTCACCGTCCAGGGTTCTACTTCACCTGTGGTCTCTAGATGAGTGCCCAAAGAGTAGGTTATTCAGTGTAAATCTTCATATAGGTTTCTTTTAGTCGGTCAGCTGTCATCAACATCAGCAGCAGCACATGTACAAACCGCGTACTTGCCATACGGTGTTTATAGCTGCCGCAGTTTTATTCGCGGATGATTTGAAGAGGCGAGGTAGCTGACATGGTTGTGTGAATACAGGAGTCAGTGAACTTTTCAGTGGGGAGATGAGGAGCTATGGATTGAAGATAAAAGCTTGGGTGCATGAGCGCCATTGAGGGTGCTAATGGGCCGTTTCTAATAATGTCACTAACCATTGGTGTCCCGTTCCGAAGTCCCCATCCAGGGTGACGGCAATGACAGTGTAGCTGACTTTACTGGTAGAGATTTTCGTACTGCACTGCCAAATCATCGTTTATAAGATAACCGATAATTGCTCAGTTGTAACAATCCCAAGGCGTCTAGTTGTCATGTTACCCAAAGGAAGCATGAGGGCTGAGATATTGCCAGGTTGCCAAAGACTAGACAGAAGTCGAGATGAAGAGGTCGGGTTCGAACCACGGACCTTCCGGTCAGTGAATTCACACTCTATCCACTGAGCCATTTCACCCCCAAATCATTATTTGACCTTTCCTGAATCGTTTCCACCCTTCGCGTGCTTGTGCGGAAAGGGATTTTCGAGAAATTCGATTAACTGCCTTAACGAGAGCACTATTAAGCTAGCGCAACCTATAGAGTGTGATCAGTTCATCCGTCATGAGCGAGTTAGTTCTTCCGAAAACAACGAGATCTAGTTCAACATTCCGGATCCGGTCTTCTCACCAGATTTGGACAGTGCTCCGAAAACACTGATGGTAGAAAGTTTATTGCGCCTCCCCCCATTTCGCATCTGGTTGGATGCTGTCTGTGAGTCAAGAGGGCTGTTGAGTGACTTGGCCGGTTGATTCGTGTCACATGACCAAGGCAGACTCAGCGTTCGTACGAAACGTTTTTGACAGCACAGTACCGGGTTTCGCAGGCGTATAGCGACTGCCTCGGCCGTTGTCAAGCGACGTCGTTGAATAGATACTGGTAGTCGATTTGGCACGCGGTAAATGATTTGAAATGACTCATTTGGCATGACTACGTGCCCGGTGTCATTTAGGTGGGATGCGATTGAGCTCCTGGCTGAACTGTTGAGGTTAGTGGTATTCTGGTAAGAAAGGTGCTCACGTATTCTCTTAGAAAGTTGCCGTGTCGTGCGCCCAACATACTCCGCCGAACAACAGCAGGAGAAAGAATATACAACCATATTCTGGGTGAGGACTGGCACCTTGTCTTTGAGGTTTAAGTTGAGCAAAGGGTTTGTTGTGAACCGAGACCGCAGAGTTCCAGCCGGAAACGTGCGTTGTAAGGATTGAAACAAGCGGCGACTGACTATGTCCGCCAACAGGTCGCCTTTGTACGGTAGACTCAAGTATATTGGCTTCTTTCCAACGGTCGTGCTAGGCGGTTGGATACGGCGGTACCACAATCCCGCGACTTTATGGATTGCCTAAGGTTCACAAGAAAGATGTTCCGTTGAGGCCGATTTGTGTAATTCACCATATCACGCAACTGCCCAATGGTTGGTCGAGATTTTAGAAACCGTACGCCAACATTTAT
>NW_008752044.1:186571-198606 GCF_000715545.1 Opisthorchis viverrini | reverse complement strand
CATATTCTTGGTTATAAACCTCTCCGGATAACCATTGGCTCGGAGCACGTTAGCAATGTGCTGCAGTTCGGAGTCCAGTGTATCAGCAGAGCAAATACGTTTTGCTCGGTTCGTTAAAGTTTGAATCAGGGTTCGTTTCCGCCTCAGTGGCACAAAGCTCAGGAAGTTTGTGTACTGTCCCGTCTACGTGGGCTTTCTGTAGACGGATCACTGAATTGACCCCGTGGAGAGTCTGACTAACTTAGCGCCCAAAAAGTGGAAAGCGTTGTCACTTTTAGTTTCAAAAGTGAATTGAATAGAGGGATGTGCCTGCTTGAAGTTGGTCAAGAGAGCATCCATTTCGGAACGGTTTGGTACTACCATAAAAATATCGTCTACGTACCTTCGATAAAAGTGCGTGTGTTTAATCTCCCCATTCAAGGTGTGAAGCGCATGTCAAACCGTGAGGTAGAATTATTTAGATTACTGAATGTTGTCTGCGTTACAGTGGTGTCAGATCCAAAAAGAGCAATATCGTCTGCGCAATCGATATCTGTGACCGAATGCTCTGGGAACATTTCGATCTCACGGAAATTAGAGGCTGGAGGTGAGTGTCCCACAATCATATCAATGACAAAGTTGAAGAGAAGAGCCTCCCCTGACACCACCTGATGTAGTGAACTCAGGCGAGAGTTTCATGTCAGGCGATCGACTGCCGAAAGCCGGCCACTACACACGGGCGTGATGTATCGATGATTCGTTGCCAATAAAACTTCATCAGAAGTATTTAGTCCGGGTTAGCTTATACAGTAAATCATACCGCTTGCGCAATAAACGAAATATCCTGGACAAGTGTCTGTCACACACCCCGGGTTACGCTAGTTAGACATCGCAATTAGCATACTGGTCATCCATCTACCGAGAGGAGCTCGTTTTGACAAGGCGTGCTCTGGGTAAAAACGTCCCAAAGGCAGACAGACAACAACTTGACAGAGAATCACAAAATCACTAACCTGAATACCATTCGATTCGTGGGATACTGTCTCACGGAATCAAGATCACGACGCGGGCGTGTGAGGACTGAAGCCAAAACCGAATCGTTTGCGCACGAGCACTATTGTATAAGATTTTTGGCCTTTAATATGTCTATTCACAACGCTCACTTTAGCTATCATAAATTGTCAAGATTATTTTGGGCAAGCTAGCCCAGTTAGCCACCTTTCATGCATCGTCATTCTCGCTCATAATCCATGTATCACTGACTGCTGCGGGTGTGGGTATCATCTTCATCTGTCCTGATGCCCTCGAAATCGTGCTAAGAGCCAGGTTACCCAAAGTTGGGTCAACTAAGAGACTCCTAATACTATCAAACACTATCTCACAGAAACCTACACGCGGCTTGAGGCAATATCACTGCACCTGACAGGACCGCTATTATGTTCACTCACAAACTTGGTCTCCCTATGTTGTAAGTTGATAGTATTCGAGCCAGTTTTTTAGCCGTCGTGAAAAAAATGCTCCACGCCAGTTCCCGAGCTGACTGCGCGGATTTGTATGAAGATAAGGGAGCCCATTTCAAACCTCAGGCCAGGGGGTCATCCAACCTCAGTTAACTTAGCCATTAGCAGAACAGTGCCATTCCCGGGTCAACCATCCCGGCGAGTGTCACAGGAAGAAAAAAATCGCTCAGCTGTAGCACCCTTTCGGTGCCTAACTGCCATACCACCCGAAGGCTGCAAGGGGGGTGGGATACTGCCAGGTTGCCCAAGCCTAGACAGGGGAGTCGAGAGGCAGAGGTCGGGTTCGAACCCCGGATGTTCTGGTCAGTAAATTCGCGCTCTAACCACTTGGGCCGTCTCACAGGGAAGAGGCCAGGTCTGCAGTCATAGCCCCGCAATAATCACGTGGTCGCAGTTACTGCGTGTGTGCGCGCAAAAGCAGAGAATAGGTAGATTGGTTAAGCACGATTTCGAGGGATCGGGAGAGACGAAAATCGCAGCTACACCCTTAACGATCAATGAGAAGACGACGCATGGAAGGTGGCCGATTGGGCTAGTTCGCCTAAAACAGTGTTGAGAAATGATGATAACTGAAGCAAGCATCCAGGGACTTATCAAGGAGCATCGTGAACAGACACACGTTGGAGGCAAAAAATATGACACAAAATACCTAGACGACCCGGTTTTGGCTTCAGTGTTTCCAAGTCCTCACACGCCCACGTCGTGATCTTGATTCCGTGAGACAGTATCTCACGAATCGAATGGTATTCAGGTTAGTGATTTTGTGCTTCTCTGTCAAGTCGTTGTCTGGGACGTTTTTACTCAGAACACGCCTTGTCAAAACGGGCTCTTCCTTGTAGATGGATGACCAGTATATTAATTACGGCATCTAACTAGCATAACCCATGGGGTGTGACGGACACGTCCATCTTTCATTCCGACAACCATATTTATTAGTTGAGGATAGTTGATCCGATGTTCTGTCAGATGCTCCGGATGAAGAGCGAAAATACGAAACATCGGGATTAGATTATTTTCATCAAAAGCTAAAGCCCACCATTTCAGTTAATTGGAAAACAGTTGACTCTCGTTGTTGATAGCTAGTCTCGTGACACGCTTTTTTGAGGTGAGCATGTGGTTGACCTGGAGCGAGTATAGGGTTTCCCTATACGTGAAGGTGATGTGCTCTGATCCTCTATAAAACATGCACAGTAGATTCTGATCATCGTGTACCCGCGACAATCATCGCTTTTGATCGGTAATATCAAAGTGCATTTACGACGTTTAAGCGATCAGTTCGAATTATTCGTAGACAGCAATTCATCTTTCCTTTCAAAATTGAAAGCAAAGTGAACGACATGTAGAGACGTACTACTGTGATGGCGGCCAGTGTGCCTCCGTGCGGCACTCGCAGAGTCTCTTATACCAGGTGGATTAGTGGTTAGATGTCTGACTAACACGACCCCCCCCCCCCCCCGATCCTCCATGTTGAGAGTTAGAACATGCATAGCGACTTGTTCTACAAAGATGGTAATGTACTTGCATTCTTTTCCAAACCCGTTGTTTTGTGGTCAGGATTTTGAGTCAAAAGATTTGGTTGAGGACCCTAATCGTCCCCCAGTCTGGATCCGAGAACCCTGGCGGTATCCCGCCTACAACCATGAAACTCACAACTAACAATACACTTAAGACAAATCGGCTGTTGCGTGGTGTCATCAGCCGGGTCGCCTTACTTGCTGCATACAGCATGTCGGGTAAGCGAAAACATGCTACTGCTCACGACTCCCTCACTACTGGAAACATTCACAGGCTGTTACAATTGATTCGTTTGATTGGTCCTGATAGGCAGCAGAGGAGAACGTTTGAACATACTACTTGGAACAGCAATTCAGTTGGCCACTGGCTACCTCCGATCCGGACTGTCGGCTTACAACGGAAAGATGAACTGTGAACATGGAACTCCCTCAGCCTCAAAAGTCCTTCAGCTGCAACACACTTTAGGCACCTAGCTTCCATGCCACCCAAAGAAAGCCTCAGAAGTGTCCCTACTCAGGCGTCATCGCGCTTCATGCCCTGACAAACTTCCGCTTTCTGTGTTCAAAGATAGTAGTGAATTTCTCACTCAATGTCCGTCTAGTCTATCTGGGAAAATGAGACCGTTCCAGATAACTGGAGGGAATCAAGAATACTGCCCATTTTCAAAAAGGGTACTCCCAGCGAATATAGCAACCAACGGGGTGAAACTTTGACTCCTGATGTGAAAAATATTCTGGAGTTAGTGATTTTTCGTCCTTTCACGGTGGCATGCGAATCCTTGACTGGTGGGTATCAGGTGGGATTTCGAATGGGCAGACGCTGTGTCGACCACACCTTCACACTCTATCAGATGTTACCACAAAGCCGACCGAGAATCTTGGTGTTCCATGACTTTAAGGACGCACTCGGTTTTGTGGATAGGTCAGTGCTGTTGACCATTCGCTCAACGGCTTATGCAACAGATGTTTTTCTAACATAATCCGGTCCTTATGTTCACATACTTCTGAGTGTGAGTAAATGTGAAGCTCTCCCAAAGGGTACCTGCAAAAAGTGGTGCCCAACAAGGATGTCCACTCTCTCCATTCGCGTTCAACTTCGTCGTCGATGAAATAATGAGGCGGACACTGGAAGGTCTTCAAAACCCCGGTGTTCAGAGCGTTATTGGTAACAACCTTGTCGATCTGGAGCAAGTAGACGACATCGTCCTTATCTTCGAAAACGAAGGCGAAGCAAAAGCTCCGTTGAATAAAATGACCACCATCACAACAGTTCTCGGTAAGCGCCTCGCACCTTCAAAGTGCTGAGTCATGTTTGAGAACATACAGACTCGGCAGACTCCTTATAAATCAAAGAGAATCACTGGAAGTTGTGAAGAGTTTGACATATCTGTTTAATCGTATTAGCTCTGACGGAAGTGACTGATGAAGCTGATACACGAACCTCAAAGGCCAGAATCACGTTTGCTAATTTGCGTCACGCGTGGTGTCGAAATGAGATACTACGGAGTCTTGAGGCTCGCGTGGATCAGGGTAGAGTGAGGGCTGTATTGTTGTACGGTTACGAGACAGACGAGGTGGAGTATCCTCTGCCTTTTGACCAACGAGGCCTCAAAGGCGAGTCTGATGTCAGGTTCAACGAGTTCGTAAAGAGTTAATTAGAAAACGGGTATTTAGTGGTGCAGCAGGTAGGTCAACCACGGAAAACATCCAGCTCCACCAATTACGGTGGCTGGGCTATGTGGAATGCATGGCGAAAAAGCATCTAACAGGACAAGTGTTGTTCTTTGTGCCTCTTTCAGAACAGCGTACACCTCCAGATAGACAACGTATGAATTAGCAGAAGGGTGTGAAAGAAGGGTTTAGGTGTTATTGGCGCAGTCCACCATCCAGGATGGAGTCCCCGTTACCCGCCATGTGCTTGGCTGGAGACACTGCACGAAATGGCGACTGATAAATATCAGTGGCATTCGTGTAATCGGTTTCTTTCCAGTTGATCTGATTGAACGCTTGGAGGGGTATGCTTGCGATAGGCGAGCACAAGTTCACTCCCTCACCCATTCTCTTGTTTTTCTTTTCAATCTAAGACTATAAATATAAGTTAATAAGCTGTCTGGTTGTATGCAATTGAAGCATATATGTCAACAATGATGTTATTGTCCCTAATGACTGATGAAGGTTGATGAACAGTTCTACAGTTTGATATCCCAACAACAAACACCCACAACGCGAACGGATAAGTTGCGGTGAGCCACGAGATTTTCTATCCAGTCAAGGCGTGCTTACCTCGGCATTTAGTAGAAATATCTCCCTCGAACACAAAGAGCACATAAGACGCGAAGTCTCGTATTAATCCGTGTAGAATGCTGTCGTTTACGAAGGACATCGTTGCACCAAAGATGGATGTGTCCTCAACTTCAGAGTACATGCTGATACCAATCGTTCCTGATGTTCTGATCAAAGCCTATTTTCTTGATATCATAACGGGGAATCGGCCGATGTGTAAATAACTTAAAAAACAGCATTCGTACTATTACCGCTGCCCATGTAGCGCGCTGAGATATCAGTTAGCGCTTTTCTTTGTCTTTCATTCAGTTGTCAATTTCGGAAAGGAACAAATTCTTACATCTGGCCGTAGTTTAACGGTCAGGTTAGCGAGAATGGTGACTGTGCTGAAAGCCAAAATGATAACACACCGATGCGTCCGTAATGGTGTTATGTGGTGCCGTGTCGATTCTTCCCCAAAAGCGAAAAAAACAACAGCACAATTTCAAGCACCGTGTGGTACAACCATTAGGCTGAATCGAATGTAGCTTGAGAATTGAAGAGTGCGGGCACAAAAACGGGGAGGTTGATGCTTTGTCCACTAAAGTGAAATCAGCGAGAAAATTTATGGGGAAGACCAAGAGTTGGGACTATCTTTTGAATAGGGCTCACGTGGACGAAAAATAACAGGACGAGAGCGCTTGTGAGGAACCACTTGGACCGATCACTTCTAAGTGCAACTCACTGGCTTGAAAAATGGAATATTGATGCCCTTTCCATTTATCGGCCGCTGAAGTGTGAAACCTATGTGGCAAGGTTGTTGCCATGCTTATTTGTACAGTCTGACAATATGGTTACTACGGAGGGGTGAATAGGATGATTTTAGGCCTATATGTCGAGCCAGACAGGTCTCGACCATGCACTCCTGTATGATAAATGATAATCATAAAGCGGAGTGATCGGCTGTGGTTCATAAAGACAAATGATGAACTGGGCTGTTTATGGAGAAATACACTCATTTGCAAACGAATCTAATTTTGCGTGAGACTCACCTGGAACCCATCTGATTGTAATGTTCCCAGGCAACTGAATGTGCTACACCAAGCCGCCTTATGTTTCATTTGGTAAGACATTTGGAACATCACGATACATGTATAGACATAATACACTACTCATAAGGTTGCTAAAAATTCTTCGAAAGCCCACGAACGGTTTCGCTCTTTTTGGGACTCATCAGGTAGGGTAGGCGTACGAGTTTCCGTCAACCTCATGTTCTACTTCAAACCAAACTACACAGAATTGTCGAAAAACACTCATTTGCAAACGAATTTGGTTTTGCAAGAGGCTCACCTGGAACGCAGCTGAACCTCTCGTTTGTGGTGTATCCAGGCAACTGGGTTGTCTCTACGGGATTTAGCTTAAAAACCCTATGTACTTATGGCAGTCTCCGCGATTCTCTACAAAGGTTGGATAACCAGTGTCTCTGTAGGCCATATCCATTTACCGCGAAATTCCGTTTTGCGCAGAAACCACGGTTCACCGAAGGCTTGCCACTTTTCGTCAGTCCTGCTAAATATATCACACTCCAGTCTTATTCGGTGTTCGTTTTGTGGGTGTGCGCCTCTCGTTGGTCTGTGAACAATAGTTCGTTCTTGACGGATAACCTAATGTCACGTCGGCGTCATCAAACTGGTGACAATCACTATACTGAGAGAAACTTGCACACTTACACTTATCCATCCAATCCAAATTTATTAAATTCGCTCACATGCAACTCACCCAGTGAGTCGGACTTGTGCATCTGTTCGAGCCACAAGCCGTACAAAGACAATCCTTCATAGAGGTGTTGCAAACGTTGAACATGATCATATTCAGGTTCCTTTGTGACAAGTGCTGCCGAGGAAGTGTAACGGTCCCGCGGAGTCTGAGGGAAAAGGACAGCATTCAAGTCGAATATAGCGATAGGCATCATGGCAATCCTACAATCCGTTATGGTCAAACTTTATTGACCTCCGCGTTTTTGATTAGAAAGTCGGTGGTTGTTCACTCCTACATCTACTAAGACACTTCATCCAACGAATTCCATTTGAGTTTCTAATAGGGAAGATAAGCGTACCGATTTGCACCAAGACACCGTTCTGGTCGTCCTCCTGAGAACGTTGTGGAACTGCCGTCGGACAGACAGATATATATTTGCATTGGTTATTCGCCAATTAATTTTCGGGTTCTGGATAATGTGCTCAAAATAAGGAGTGATCGTAAGGTTCTGCTATTCACCAAGATGTGGAGACGGTTACCTCCTAGGTGGAAGTAACGTCCTTTTTACGTAAATAGCTACGGAATGCCAAGAAAGTGACCTGTGTTCATGATGATTTCTCACCTTGGTTTCAAATATATCTCAGATTTTGAACAGATGGAAGAGTTTATATTGGCTGCATAAGATATGCCTTTTACGGTACAAAGATGTGAAAGTGTACTTTCAGCAAACTAGCCGGCCAGATGACTAACAACGGACAAATATTCAAGGAATATATATGTATGGTTCTGATAGCATCTTCTGGCAAATACGGCTATGGACTATGGAGTAGTATTAAAGAGGCGCGAAAATCTCACAAAAGACCCAAATGAGTTGGCAGTGATACCAAACACATTAGGTGGTGGACCACCTAGGTCTTTTAAGGGCGGTGGGTGGGGATAGTACCCACCCGGACAGTAGCCAGGGCCATCTACCACCCCTCTAAACCAAGTGGGATAATGGACTCCACTTAGGCTGCATTAAATAGGAACCTAGGTGACATGTGATATTTTCTCATGAGTGATTCCGTTCCACAGACTGCACGACTCCACGATCCGCTTAGCAGTGCCTTTTATATACCCCCGTACACATAGCACCGTGGACTAGCCAAACTTGGATTTGATTTCCCACAACTGCCAAGTAGATTGGCCGTGTATTAACTCAAAAATCAACTAATTCGGACTGTGATTGTCACTGTAGTACTTGTAACAACATGCGCTGGTATTTTCACCCTATTTGAATTAATTAGTCTCACGTAAAAAGAATAATGCAGCTAACGAACTGGACAATGAAACAACATTCGTTTGAGTTCAGCCAATGTACAAAAACCTATCACCTGGAAGAACTATGCCTCAGGACGAAGAATCCTTTTTGGACTATCTATTTCCATGCTCAGTATGAGAGTATTATACAAAGTACGAGAAAATCGAGAATAGAAGAGGAGCGCACTATCAATCAGCGTACATAGGTAACAAAAGCTACGTGGTTTAATGCCAGCTACCGGCAGCTGAGCCGGAAACTAACACAAACTCCTGATTATGGTTGAGTTAGGGCTTGGAGCAAATCACTTTTGTCTGCATACAATGGGATTGTAAAGGTCGACAGGGCTTAGTAGACCTCGTTAGACACCCATGAGCTTACCACTTTCTGCGATCGGCACTGGTAGGCAGTCACAAGTTCTCCACGAACCATATGCTGTAGAATGCGTTCCAGAATCCGATTATTCTCATCCGAGAGGCGAAACTGATCCAGTGCACTAATTGTGGATGAACAAAAAAGCTTTTATAACCTGTTCGAGTGTGTTGATATACTGGTAACTAATGCGTATCGATTAGTTAGCAAGATTATGCCGAAGTGATCACTGTGAAACGAGTCACAAAATCCAACGGGGAAAACAGATAAATTTGCACCACTTTTCATGTTGCAGTGAAGTGCCGTGGGTATATACTGCAAACCAACAAGTCTTGTGGTCGATTACTTTGCGTCATATAAAGTGCCGTAGAAGTGGACAGTGAAACAAGCAATAAATCCAAACTACTGAATAATGGAAAGCAGCAGAAATGTTAATGCAAATCTGAAACCACCGCTGACCACCATCTGAAGCATCCAGGAGGGCGAAATTACGCGCAGTCGTGTCTAGTGCGGCCTGCTTGGACAGCACACGCAATTCGAACATGCATATGTCGTCTTGGGGTGTTGATGACATAGAAATGCAGCTATGATGAGTAAACCAACAGAAATGAATAGAAGGTGAATGAACATGAGTGTTGCTTAACTCGGACGGTCAGTGGGACCTCCCAATCAATAGAGTAGAAAACTGGGTCTGCATATCTCTATTCGCCCTTGAAACCCTACTCGCTGTTCGGAAGGAAATACGCTAGTTGGGAAGCACCACACCATAAGTTCAAGTGAAATTTAGATCCCAGCAACCTGTTCGGTACCACCCACTCGTTTGCCACCCAGGTCTTCAAGGAAGACAAAAGCAAGAATTAGCACAGTGTCACCAGCCAACATACTAAAACAAAACCCACTCGTTAAACCGCCGGAAACTGTCCGAGGCATCAAGGTTCCGGAACAAATGAAATGCTGTCTTCATGGAGAAGGGTCAGATACTACAATCGCACATAATCTTACTCGCCACAGCCAACAGGCAGACATTGGATAGGCATGAATGGAGTGGGCCAACAGACGAGCAGCTTCGTGGAACTTGTGCTTTGACATGAGATGCCACATGGCACAAAGAGCGTACAGTCTTCCGGAGGGGGCCAGGGTTCGGAAATCCTCTGAAACAGGGTTAGATCCACAAGGGGTTCAATTCAAGCAGCAATTACGAGTCCTATTACACATCAATACAACAGCACTCCGAATTTATAAGAACCATCCTTGTAATATGCTTCCCTTTAATACGACCACCAATATAACCGCAGACAGTCCTTCAGCTCCCTTGTGTTTCTGATAATGACAATCGAACAGCTTCTCTGTACATTTTCTAATACATATTTACATTTTTCACGCAAATTGTGACGTGCTATTCAGATGGTCAACTGCAGGAACAGGCTCTGTACACTACTCCCGACGTGTTACGACATCTGCACTGAGTGGGACCTGCATTCCTATGATGAGTTGCTGACAGTAAAAGTCCTGAGTATATGTGGTCACGAAGAGTAACTCACTAAGTACGGATAACCACTGCATGTTGAATAGTACGTAAACAGTCGCCGGTGCTCAACAACCGTCAGTGCTTTTTGCCTGCTTTGCTCAGCAGTAGCTGGACAGTGGCACCTGACGTATTTTTTGAAAAACTGTCTACGGCCCATTTAACTTAGTATATGGGTATTTCAAAACCGGTGCTGCATACTGTTGCACCGCGTGAAAGTAAGTGTACCGTCAAAATAAGCTATTTATTTTTCTAATTGCCAGTATTGGTGCTGCCCAATATTTGTAAGAATTATCAGCATCGACCGAAAAATGTCAGTCTTCAATGCTCATACTTCGCTGACATATTTGTATGAATAGCTATACACACGAAAATCATTACTATCCACAGCATATCGAGATTGAAACGAATGAGAGTACATAGAGCGGAGAAAGATGTCTTCACCAAACAACACTCAGAAGGCAACCATTTGGGCACCGCTATTAAGCACAGATCATAAACTGCCATTAGTCGTATTTATACACCCACCCAGTTACTCCTGATTTCCATGAGGCGAATCAACTCCAATGTTAGCATGCAAAACCTGTCCAGTCTCTATCGGCATCTAGGATTCCGGTCATGCAACACGAAAACAAACACGGAAACAAACATAGGTTACGAAATTTGTTTGAGAGTTGTTGCGCACTCGCAATTTTGTGAAAAAATCATACTATGTCCCTAAACGTGGAATCCAAGTGACATCTAACTTTAAAACTACTGCCGCGGCATTAGAGTTGCGTGAAGCAAGAGTTTGTAATGTACTACTACTATTGATAACAGTACGAAAACAACAGACTTGGCGAACTCTGAAGATATTTTCAGCCTGATCAAACAGAGTGACGCATGAGTTCCAGAAAAGCGATTTCTAGCAAACGAACAAAAATAAACCTCAGACGAAACGGGGAGTTCAGAAAGGACACGGACATTATCTCGGCACAAGATGAACAGCAAGGTAAAAAGGAAGTATTTATCCCTGTGGAATTCGACAATTTGATAAATCGATGAAAAATGACCTTAAGCTTGTCTAATTAGCCGCATGAAGAAGCACTAGATGAATTTTAACACCCGGTGAGCGAAACGAAGTAGACTACATACAAATAACGGTTGACTTGAGGGAATGCAGCGTGAATCTAGCAAGGTGGGAAAGAAATAGTCTTACCTGGGGATGCCAAAAGTGCATGGGCCTGAGGACCCAGCCATTGCTGTAAAAGACCTTCAGTTTTCACCGACTGGAGGATTCGGCAAAACCTCCGAACCCGCAAAAAGTAAATTTTTCGGCGCGCAAAACTACGAGAAGCTTTACCCATCTCAATTGCAAGCTAAAAGTGTGGAACCTAAAGGAGAGCAGAACAAAATATAGATCAGTAACTCAATCGAAAATTCAGTCGCATCAGGTGCAGTACTATACTTTCAGTTCGGTTCAGGTTTCCTAATCATTCGTCTCATTATTCCATCGATCACGAATTTAAGGAATGGAGAGTGGGCATCACTGACGGACGCCGCTTTGTGCACGGAAGCTTTTGGAGAGCTCTCCGTACACTCTCACACGTCCGGAAGTCTGAGAATACAATGAACGTATTACATTTACAAACCTCCGGGGCACTCCTTGGTGGGCAAGCGTCTCAAGAAGAACAGACCGGTCAACCGAGTCGAATGGTCCTCGGAAATCCAGGAATACTAGAATCATGGGTCGCTTATACGTATGACGTTGTTCTAGCACCTGACGCAGTGTGAAGATTTGGTCAACACAACCCCTACCAGGCCGGAAT